>NC_081185.1:80789849-80939595 GCF_029867415.1 Vicia villosa
AGGATCCAGGGAGATGCAAAGATGTTTTCCTAACAATCTTCTCCTTTTGCTGTGAACAAGACGCCAGGCTTGGACAATTTCCTTCTTCAGCATGTTGCCATGATCGTCGATGTTCTTAAAGAACAGACCCTCCAATTGGATGTTACTTGGAATATTTTTCATGGGATAGCTGGATTGTAACTGATCCCTCCCTTAGTTCCAATAAGGGGTATGTTGGGAAAACTTCCGCAACTGAAGATGATCTTGGTTTCGTCGTTGTCAGGACTACACCAATCAATGTCTGTATGAGTGAGAGATATGATTTTCTGTGACCAGTAAAGGCCATCCCTCATGTTCCAGAAAGTGCTAGACTTTGGCAGGTGCGAGACGAACCATTCGTATAACAACGGTACGCAGCATGTGATTAATCCTCCTCGCTGCAGGTTTCTTGAATGCACAGAGTGATAAGCATCCGCAAGCAAGGTTGGAACCGGATTTCCAATTAAGAAGATCTTAATTGCGTTGATGTCGACGAAATCGTTAATGTTAGGAAACAAAAACAATCCGTAGATAAGCAAAGCCAAGATTTCCTCAAATGCGCTCATATCTTGGATGCTGGCGAAGTACCGAGCTTGATCAAACAGGAATTTGGAGGGCAATCCTTGAATTCCTCCTCTACTCACCATATGAGTTCTAATGTCGACTACATTCAAAGGAGTAGTTGCAGCAATGATAATGTCGTCAGGATTCTTTTCCAAACCGGAGTACGGATCTTGCGCGTACACGGGTATTTCAATCAGACGAGAGTACTCCTCCAACGTAGGCATGAGCTGATAATCTGGAAAGGTGAAACAGTGATACGTTGGATCGTAAAACTGTACCAGGGTGGGAAGGATCCCATCCACAATGTTGGTATTGAGCAAAGGCAGAAGTTTTCCATACTTCTCCTTGAAAGCCTGGGGGTTGACCACCAGTTTTCCGAGCTTTCCCAGTTCCTCGACCTGGGGAATCTTGAAGGTGTATTTCCTAGCTCTCTTTCTTCCGTAATCCATAATATAGATCCTTAAGTCCTTTCTCCGTTTCTCTCTTTCTATGAAGTTCAAAACGTTCGTTATTTAGTTTCCTTGAAAAACGACTCGAAAAAGACTCTTTTTGTTTTTAGTTGTTTATTAATGAATGATGCATGAATGCATGAATGCACACACAAGAGTTTTAAACAAACATGGCGTTGAAGGGTATAGTGGTCATGAAGTCCAAACGCAATCCCCGCCCCAATGGTAAACTAAGGTTAAGGATTTTTGTACCTGTAGAACGGGTTCTAGGGGTCTCAGAGTTTTTGCTCAACCTTAAAGATACGTTGATTGGTATCTATAAGAGATTTTTCTCCGAGTGTAGTATCTGCGTGACAATTACTTCCGTAATCACCGCTCTACGTCCTAAAAAAAAGGCTTTAAGTGGGGTTAATGTGTTTCTAGGTCCTCCTGGTACAAATCAGTCTCGGAATGCAGTGGCGCAGTTAATCACAACCAGCCAGGCAAATCCCAAGAGTAGACTTGGAAACCAAGATTAGAGGGCCTTCACCGGGAAGACATCCTCCATCCTATCTTATGTTGCACTCAAATCCGGGTATAGGATTTCTCACCACAAGGGGGAATCAAGCCCTTTCCCGATACAGAATAAACAAAATAAACAAATATAAATGCAGCAAACACATGATATGACACAGAGGTTAGGCAGGACCTCTCTTGTTTGAGGGGGAATTTGGCATCCCTAATTCCTCATTGGGGCTGGACCAGCAACAGGTCAACCATTGGTTTGGATGAAAAACCAAGGTTTTTAACACTTATATCCCCAGCAGAGTCGCCATTTTTCTGTGGTGGTCGTTTTCTTTACCTCCCCGTTTCACTTGGGAGGACGGCACGCTAAACCCTTCACGCGAAATTTGGAAGGAGAATGCGCCCGTGGTGGGATGAATTTTGTTTCAGTTCTTCCTACGATATCACACGAACTTTCTTATTGGTCCTACGAGTAGGAAAGGGAAAAAAAGATCTCAACTAAACCCTAGGAGTTTGCTAAGTGTGGGGATTTCACCTAGACTAGAAATTCTGGAGTCCGGGGGGTCGGTTATACGTAGGGAAGTGTTTAAACACCCTACATATCTGTAGTACTCTACAGGAACCTTCTCTGTGTCATTGTGATTGTGTTTGCTGCTAATGATTGGGAAAGTTTCTCCTTTGTGTTAGGAGAGAGAATTGAATTGATTAAAGAAAGACAGACAGATAGACAGACTGACTATTTTTGGTATTTTATTAGCTCGCTGAGATTCCTTGTGAACCTCATGCCTACATATCCCTAGTGGAAGTCAGAGCTTAATGTAGTTCGGGGAACTAACTAGGGAAATTACTTGTTTTTGGTGCCTTGCTTGAAGCTCAAGGTTGAAGCTTGGAATTAAATCTCTGTTTACAGTAAAGAGACATGAAATCATCTTTACAGAGAGGTATTTGTACTATTCTACCACAAACATTTAAAAGTGACAGAAAAGCTAAAAAAATGATGTTTCATTAAGAGGGGAGTCTACTTGGTTGATCAAGTATGACAGCCATCGTGCCTCTAAAATGAAAGAAAGATGCTCATCCAAATTAGGGAAAGTGTACAAGTCTGGGGATGTGCCAGAGCATGTCTTTCAGAGTCCTAAATGGGAGACTTTGAATGAAATTGAAATTGAAATGTTTGTTTGTTTGAATGTGGTAGAGTAGTAAAAATATCTCTCTATAGAGATAAGCTATGTCTATTTACTATATGAAAGATTTGACTTTAGCTGGCTTGAATGAGGCCCAAGCTTGAGGCTTTTTGATTGATTTTATTGACTTATTGAAATGATAACTCTACTGGGGAGTATTTAAACTAAGGAGTTTTTGGTGTTCTGTACGAAGCCCAGAATTGAGGCTGACTCTACTTAGGGAGAATCTATTTGGGGAGATTATCTCCTAAGAGAATGAATCTTTGATTTTTTGAAAGACTGATTTTGGAGGCTAACCCTTTCCAGGGGTTTTGACTCAGCTGGAGAAATTGTCTGTTAAAAGACTGACTTTATCATGTTTTTTTTTTGGAGGCTGACCCTTTCCAGGGGTCGTGACTCTTTTTGATTAATTGACTTTGGAGGCTAACCCTTTCCAGGGGTTTTTATTGAAATGATGGATTGATTTGGAGGCTAACCCTTTCCAGGGGTTGTGACTCTTTTGGTGAATGGCAGAAAGATTATCTAGTGGAGACTTCTTGTTTAAAGCCCAAGATGAAGGCTGACTCATGCTGAGGATAAGCAAATATGGATCCTAGACTCTGCTAAGGAAGATTGATGAAGATAAGGGTGACAGAGACTGTCCATGTCTCTCATTCCAAAAGGTGTACTCAATGCAAAATTGAGACAAACTTGGCTTGTTAAAAGTCTGGTTTAAATTGGAAGAAAACTCACCAGGGTAGGCTAAAAGGTGACTAAAGACCTGTTCCTATGTTTATAAGAAACCTGATGGGTCCTTGTATACAAGCTCAAGAGGAAGCTGGAAATGCTTTTAAGAAGCCTGTGGGTCCTTGTACAAAGCCCAAGAGGAGGCTAATCGAGGGTCCTTATTATAGCACAAGAGAAAGCTATGTAGTTTTGAACTTATTTTGGCTCTAAGCAAATGGGTAAGAGGTTTCACCGGGAATAATTCCTCTTTGGGTGGATGTGTCCTATATTTTTGGATTCTAAGGTTTTTGCCAAGATGTTTCACCGGGAATAATTCATCTTGGGGGTTTGAACTACAAATCTCTAATTAGGAAAGAGCCTTCACCGGGAAGACATTCTCAATCCTAGGTCATATTCCTATAATATATATATATATAGTTTAACTGTCCTAAGGTTTATACTCAAACGTAGTTCTAAACTAATATATATGCACAATTTATATTTGACAGTAATTTAAATAAAGACTGTAAATTGAAAGCTTGTAAAGCCTAACCTGGATGGAGTGGAGGCCTTTGAAGAAGTATGTACAAAGCTTTTACCAGCAATTGATGGATAACAGTTGAATATATATATGATAAACAGTTAATGGTTTTTTAAAACAGAAGAAGTGAAGATGGACAAAGGTCACATAGGTATCTGAAGAGTTTCACCGGGAATAATGCCCTTCAAATACCAGAAGAATGTTTTGAAAACAGAAAGAAGATTTTGAAAATACAGTCTTGAAAACAAGCTAAGAAGAGAAGGTGTTTGGGACTTACACTCTATTAGAGGCCCAGTACTTTATAGTACTGGTGTAAAATTAGTTTTGAAAATGATTTGAAATAATATAAGGTTTTGTTGTTTGAAAACCATAATTATTCGATTTATTCGGAGATTGAAAACAGTTTTGAAAATTGACAGAAAGTCAACTTAATTAAGGTAAAGAAGAAAAAAAATCTATGCCTAATTAAGACCTAAATAATTAGGGTTTTATCATAAACTTTATTCACAAAAATAATTAGGTTAAAACAAAATTAATATATGCATTTAAAGTATTTAAGAAAACACTTAAAACATACTATTTTAAACATAATAAAAATATATGAAATAAATAATATTTTTATGATTTTTTTGATTATTCATAAAATAGATATATTAAATAACAAGTGTGTGAAAAATGAAGTGAAAATGATTTAATTTGATAGGTTAATTAATTGTGTAAAGTTGTGAAGAAATCAAATGGGAAAAGTGATAAAAAAATAAGGTTTTGTCACCTAGAGGGATTGAACTCACGCCCTCCAAGTCACACACCCAAAACCAAACCACTGGGCCAGCGCGCGCATGGTGATAGTAAACTGACTCCTTTGCAACTCATATGTTATTCAAGTGTATAGAAGCAAAAAAGAAAATAAAATCAAAAGGTCTGGGGCGAGGGGGATTCGAACCCCAGACCTTGGGCACGCGCAACACACAAACACTCTTTACCACTGGGCTATCACGTTTTAGTCGTTTATGAAACAGGTATCATTCAAAATAAAATAAACTCAACCCTGAATTTGAAATTTGCGCGCCACCACCATTGTCATCTTCAACCTCAAGTTCTCAGATTTTGAATTTATGAACTTGCTCATTTCTCAACCATTTGCAAAGATGTAAAGATGAAACTTATTCTAAATTCACTCACGATTCTAAATATGTAACTAACATAAATTTATATCAACTATATCTAACTAATTTACTAGAAATCGTGAAGAACCCTAAATTTTGAAAATCAAATTAAATGACTATACTGAAAGATAAATGAATGATGATAGAGGGTTTTCAATCCTCTGATGATGCTTACCAAGATAGAATCGAGCTTTATCACAAAGAGTGCTTAAATTAAAGAGGTAGAGTTCAGAAACTTACCTCTGAAAATGGAGGTCGTGAGGATGATAGAGAGCACCTGGGCTTGTATGAATGATCCCAAAAGCTTCCTTGTGGTTCAGTGATGCTAACTGAATGCTTGTTGTAACCTCAATCCTCCTGAATTGTTCTATGGACCTCCCTCGATTTGAACTTCAAGTGAACATGGAGGGTGATGATTCTTGAGTTACAGATGAGCTGCAGCCATCTGAACAGCTTCACTACCTCCTATGGAACATGCCTGGATGCTTAGCTTGATTGGAAACCTTCTGAATTGTACTATGGACCTCCAACTGCAACTGCTCCAAAGTGAGAGCAACAATGGTGTTCCTCCACTTACAGAAGTGATCCAGGTGCTTGGATCACCTCAAATGACCTCCCTTGAGATGTTAGAATGCTTACTTTCCAAAGATGAGCTCTGGTTTGAAGAAAACGATTCTTCTTGCCAAAGAACTTTGAAAAACAATAAGCATGAGAAGAGAAAGAGAAAGCAAGGAATTGAGTTGCTTTGGTGTGTTTTTCTACTGAAGTATGCTCCCCTATTTATAGGTAAATGGTTCAGTACTGATTGAGAGAGTGAGCTTGCTTAATGAGAGAGTTTTGGTTTCTTAGCCAAGAAGAAAATTTGAAAAGATCCTAAATGCAATGATGCATTTTCGGGCTATCTTCCCCAACCATTGATCTTGTATGATCCAAGGGAACATTTCTGATTCAGAGGAGAGTTCTAATTGGCTTAGAACAAGATTCCTTGATGATTCATCATTTGCCATAAATTCAAAAATGCAATCATTACATAATCACATGCCTTTGTTTTTGGGAATCTTCTCTAATCCTTATGCAATGATGAATTTGGATGTGTGGTATGGTTTCAGATGTATTAGAGGTCGTGTAGCATCACTTAGTGAAGCAAAATGCACAAAATTGCAAAGTTTCAAATTGTACATGACCTATAATTTCACTTCATGAGGCCAACTTTGAACAAGAATAACTCTTAGCTCAAAATGAATTTGGAGAAGGTTGAACACAATTTGGAAAGCCCTAAACATCTACTTCAAATCATTAGTTTGGAGTTTCTTCAGAATCCTTTGGCAAATTTGTGAAAAATGAGGCCAAAGTTGGAAGAAAACTAGGTTAAAACACTTAGAAAAATTTCTAAGTGTTTATGACCTAAAACTCCAAAATTTCCAAAACTCTTAAATGATTGATCTTTTGAAAAAAGTTCCTTTGTAAGATGTTGTTTTATTTTGCAAGATCTACAACTTTCATGTTGGAAGTTTTTTGAGTTGTGTAGGTGAAATTTTGAGTTCTCACCATGCCTTAAAAAACCCTAATTCCCGACTTTTTGCTCCTTGATGAATTTCTTTGAATTTCTTTGGTCAAATGACTTTAATATCCATATATTGATGATATTGATCCTTGAAAGTCATGGTTTGACCAAAAATCTCAAAAGTCAATGGTGATCCCATACAGTTGACTTTTTCCAAATAAGGTGAGATTTTGGACTTTTGTGTAGAAACAAGATCTTCTCCTTAAATGAATGATGTAAAGGGATTATATTGAGGTAATAGAGACTCTTGGATCATGTCTTGAGTTTTAGATCCATGCCCTGATTAAAAGTCAACTATCTTGGGGAATTAGGTCAAAAACCCTAATTGTCGACCAGAGGACAATGATGACTGTAGACTTTGAATTGAGGTGTAATGTCCAGTGGATCTTGTCATATGAGTTATTTGAAGATGATTGATGTCTTTGAATGGTCCCCTAGGGCTTTTTAGGGTTTCCCAAAAGTGTTCCCTGATTTTAGTCCTTGATAAGGCTCCAAACCCTGGTCTGTTGATCTGAGTAATTCTGTACTTAGATGACTGGGTGTCTAATCAATCATAGGTGAAATAATGAAGCTCTTGAGTCTCATGATTGTATTAGAGACTAATCCTCCTATTGATTGATCCTTTGCCTGAGTTTTCTTGTCTTTGAACACCCTCGATTGAATGTCAGACTGCTCTGGGTACTTACTTTGACTTGATGAAAATCCTGAAGATATGTCATCTCAGGGGGGTCAAAAATTAGGGTATGACACAAGTATCGGAGGATTCGTTAGTTTGCTATTTTAGTGGAATGTAGCAGAATTTTCGAAGAGGATAACATTAAGGTGAAGTCAGCTCACTCTCGCGAGTTGGTTGATAAGAGGGGTAAGAAGCCTATGGATCGAGGTAAGCCATATGTTAAGGGAAATCCGAAAGCTAGTGACTGGAAGAAGCCTAGTGGGGGAGACTCTAGTTCTCCTGTTAGGTGCTATAACTCTGGTGAAGTTGGACATCATAGACATGAGTGTAAGATTGGAGAGAAGAAGTGTTTCAAGTGTGGTAAGACAGGACATATTTTGAATAATTGTAGAGAGAAGACCGTGACTTGCTACAACTCCGGCGAAGAAGGTCACATCAGTCGATAGTGCACGAAACCAAGAAAGAAGCATGCTGGTGGAAGAGTATTTGTCTTGTCTGGGTCAGAGACTACTCTTGAGGATCAGTTGATTAAAGGTACGTGTTTTATCCATGGAATACCTTTAATTGCAATTATAGATACTAGAGAAACTCACTCATTTATTTCATTGGATTGTGCCAAATGATTGAATTTGGAAATATATGAGATTAATGGAAGTATGGTCATTGACACTCCTGCGTCGGGTTCAATGACTACTTCATCTGCTTGTTTGAATTATCCAATTGATATATTTGGTAGAGAGTTCAGGATGGACTTAGTGTGCCTTCCATTAGAACAACTTGATATCATCCTGGGAATGAATTGGTTGGAATTCAATAGGATTCATATTAATTGCTATACGAAGACGATTATCTTTCCTGAAGCTGTTAGTGTTGAGGATTGGGCAATGACTGCTAGGCAAGTGGAAGAGGCGGTTAAGGACGGGGCTACTGTGTTTAAGTTGTTTACATTAATGGAAGTGAAAGGAAAGGCGGTGAATAGTGAATTATCGGTAGTATGTGACTCTCCAGAAGATTTTCCAGAAGATGTGAGGGCGTTGCCACTTGAAAGGGAAATGGATTTTGCTATTGAGTTGATTCTTGGAAGTAGTCATGTGTCGATGTAGCCTTATCATATTCGGCATCTGATTTGGTTGAACTGAAGAGTCAATTAGAAGAGCTGCTTGAGAAGGAACTTATTCGTCCTAGAGTTTTGCCCTGGACTACAGATTAGAAGAGATGAATCTCGTGGAATTAGTGCTGGCAGGGCCGTATCTCGGTGATGTTTAGATCGTTCAGATGGGTTAATCCCATGATGAACTGGTACCACATGCATAGTGTCAGTACATTGCATATATATTATTATAACATGATTGGAAGGTTTCCAGTGTTAGAACAAGATTGAGAATCTATGTTCAGAATCTAGTTTTGATGATAACAAGCATATATTTTGTGAGTAACAATTTTATTACTAATGGTTTCATTTAGTGCGCAGATATTATGCTATAAGTCTTATACAGGTCGCATCAGAATCACAGTACAAAAACTATATCAGAAACTGAATCAGATATGAAAGAAGAATCAAACATTCAGAAGATGGAAGAAAGCTAAAAGTCATCATATCAAATAAGCCTCAATCAGAAAGTACATCAGAAGCTTCAAGGAAAATAAACAAGAAAAATCTGCTGCAAGAAGCTTTCCAACATCAGAAGATCACGCGCGTAGAAAGATCAGAAGTTCTGAAGCTACAACGCAGTGACATGCAAAATACAAACAATAACAGAGTTACTTGTGAACCAATGAAGAATCTACAGCTCAGTATACAGAATAAATAAAATACAAAGAGCTTAGATTCAAAGGGAGAGCTTTTAGAAACATCATCACATGCAAAACAGTTACAACATTTAAAGGATCAACTCCCAAGGTTAAAAGAAGAAGCAAGCTACCTGCAGCACATTGGAAAAGAAAACCAGAGTAGCACGCCACTGACTGACAATAGGATAAGGTTCTGTCATGAACACATGCATCCAATCAATACGAAGTGTTCAAAGCCATACTCAACCAGATTGCAACGGCTCTATTCCAACGGTAGCACATCAAGCTATAAATAGAATCAAACTTCAAACTTGATATAAAATGGGGTGACCATCGTGTATGGAATCCATCAATCCTGCAGAGAGTGAGGAATCAATCTATTCAAAATAGAGAGTGAATGATTATCCATCTTTTGAATGGATCCGGAGAGAAAAAGAAAATATCCGGTGAGGATCGTCCATAAAGATAAGAAGAAAGTATGCAACGTGGTAAGCACTATGTGTGTCAAGTATGCCAAGCATAAAGTGCAGAAGATGAGCACCAAGTATGTGTGCCAAATATGAGTGCCAAGTGAGTGCAGAAAATAGGCACCAAATGTAACACCCTTCTAAAACCTCGCGGAAAATTTAACAATAATCAGAGTAAAACATGAAAAGGGCATTACAACTTCTAAATAATTAAAACAATACTCATGTCATGCCATAAACGAGAACGTTAAACCAAAATTATCCAGATTAACATGTTAACACAGCGGAAAATATCTTTAACATCTGAATAATGAAACAACTAGAGTCATACACTTAAAATACCACCATAAACAAAAACACCCAATGGTAAGAGTTTATCAAGTAACTCTAAATAACATCCCCAGTATAACACGACCAGAGCATGACATGAACCCAACTGACTCTAACGAATTACTTGACAAGTTAATCCTCACCAAGTACAAAAGCTACTCCTCAATCTAAAAAATAACAACAGTAAGGGTGAGTCTCATTCACATTAATGTTATAAGATATAGATAATAAAATATCAATCACATATTATTCACCCAATTACAGTTACGATCAGATTCACAACAACACAATTAGCCACAACAAATACACAATCAACACTTATAACATTGGACAATCTTCCATTCATGTTATAATAGCACAAGTAGCCTAATGCAATGCAACTACATGCATGTGGTATCAAACATGGGATAACCCATCTCACCGATCCACCATCATCAAGGATACGGCGACACCCACTCACTAATTCCACACAATGGGAATTAGCTACCACTGATCCACCATCGTTAAGGATCAGCCACATAATGATTATGAAATGCATGTATCAACCATAACATGCTCATCATCAACATTAATCAACCAGATGTCATAATCATCAACCAACACAACAATCAATAGCCACACATAGTTATGCTATTTCTCAACCATAACAAACACATATTTTACATCGACAATATATGTATATCAACCACCAGTTACAACCACGGCATCACAACAGATAAAGACATTTACAATTTTACCTGTATTTATAACTATCACCACCAATTAAAATTGAGAGTTTTAATATAAAATCGAGTCACGATTCAAAACACAATTTAATTATATAAATCATTTAATTAGCTTCGCTATGCTCGAAACGGCACCAAAATCCGATTTACGGTTTAAAAGTTAGGAGTTTTTAAAGTTAAGTGGAAATTAGGAAAAAGCTGTGGAACCCGGTTCCTCCCTATGTGGGAACCGGTAACTGAAATCCTTCAGAAACACCTCTCTGGTTTTTGTACCAGGAACCGAGATGTCCCTACGTGGGAACCGGTTCCTGCTAAACAGGAATGCCTCGTTCCTGTTTTCTACTACGGGAACTCGGTTCGTCCCAACTGGGAACCGGTTCCCGACGCTGCTGTAGCAGAAAAACTCCAATTTATCAGCACCGTAGTAACCCGAATCCATACCAATTCGCACCCGAATGTATTATAACACCAAACAACAACCACAAACACAAATTGGCACATTTATAACACATTTTAACCATCCAATTAACACCATACATGATCAATACAAACATTATCAATCAATTCTCCCAAAATCTAACATTCTACAACCTAAACATAACTCAATTGATACAAACAACATGTTCAATCCATCCTACTACCTATAATCCCATAATAGAAGATAAATGGAAGAGTCCCCCCTTATCTGAAGGTTGCTTCTTCGCTCTTCCTCTCTTCTCACTTCTCCGCTTCTCTGCTCTTTCACGTTCAGACTTCTCTTCTTTTGGTTCTCTTCCTCTTTTCCCACAATCCTTTATTTTGTGAAAAAAATAAAATAAAACTATTCTAATTAGTAATAGGGCCTACCAATACACACCCCCCTTTTACTAATCACAGCTTAAGCCCATTTGCTTAATCCCCACAATTCTCAATAATTCCAAATAATTCCCATAATTCAATTAAATTAATTTTAAATTAAATTATGAAAAATACGGAGTGTTACAACTCTCCCCCACTAAAAGAGTTTTCATCCTCGAAAACATACCTTAGGCAAATAGTTCCGGATAGGAATCCTTCATCTGACTTTCCATTTCCCAGGTCACATTTCCACCTGCTGGTCCTCCCTAAGCTACTCTGACCAGTGCTATCTCTTTGCCACGCAATTGTTTCAGCTTCCGATCTTCGATCCTCTTAGGCAAAGCTTTAACTGTCAGATTATCCTTTATCTGCATATCATCTACTGGGATCACATGAGATGGATCTGAAATGTATTTCCTCAACTGTGATACATGGAATACATCATGCAAGTTCGCAAGCGTTGGTGGCAACGCAATACGATAAGCCATCTTTCCAACCCTCTCTGTAATCTGATACGGACCAATGAAACGTGGAGTCAACTTCCTTGATTTCAGTGCTCTACCAACGCCAGTCATAGGAGTCACCCTTAAGAACACATGATCTCCTTCTTGAAATTCAAGTGTCCTTCATCTTTTATCATGGTAGCTCTTCTGGTGACTCTGAGAAGCCTTCATCTTCTCCTGAATCAATTTAATCTTCTCCGTAGTCTCCTGTACAATTTTTGGTCCAATCACCATACTCTCACCAGATTCATACCAACACAAAGGTGTTCTACATCTCCTACCATACAAAGCTTCAAATGGAGCCATACCAATGTTCGAATGAAAACTATTGCTGTAGGTAAATTCAATCAACGGCAAATAACTATCCCATGCACCACCTTTTTCCAATACACAGGAACGCAACAGATCTTCCAATGATTGAATCGTCCTTTCAGTCTGACCATCCGTCTGCGGATGATAAGCAAAACTCAACCTCAATTTAGTACCCAAAGCCTTCTGCAAACCTTCCCAGAATCGAGATGTAAACCTTGGATCTCTATCTGACACGATACTCAAAGAGATACCATATAGACTTACTATCTTCTCAATATACAATTGAGCTAACCTCTCCATCGGACAATTCATTCTCATCAGTATAAAGTAAGCAGACTTCGTCAACCTGTCCACAATAACCCAAATAGCTTCACAATTCTTCACCATCCTCGGAAAACCAGAAAAAAAATCCATAGATATACTATCCCACTTCCTTTCAGGAATAAATAACGGTTGCATAGCTCCATACGGCTTCTGATGCTCACTCTTCGACTTCTGGCAAGTCAAACAAGCATAAACAAATTCAGCTGTTTCCTTTTTCATTCCAGGCCACCAAAACAGCTTCTTCAAGTCATGATACATCTTGGTAGCACCAGGATGAATACTCAATCCACTACGATGTCCTTCCTCAAGAATACTTCTTCTCAATTCTGCAACATCAGGAACACAAACACGATTGCCAAACCTCATTATACCATTCTCGTCGATTCTGAATTCACCTCCCTTACCTTGGTTAATTAGAGTTAACTTATCAACCAACTCTACATCAGTTTTCTGACCCTCTCGAATTTCCTCCAGAATACCACTAGTCAGCTTCAGCATACCCAATTTAACACTGTTAGTAGTGTCTTCGCATACTAAACTCAAATCTCTGAATTGTTCAATTAAGTCCAATTCTCTCACCATCAACATAGACATATGCAAGGACTTCCTACTCAAAGCATCGACAACAACAGTTGCTTTACCCGGATGGTAATTCAGCCCAAAATCATAATCCTTAAGAAATTCTAACCACCTCCTTTGCCTCATATTTAGCTCTTTCTGATCAAAGAGATACTTCAGACTCTTGTGATTACTAAATACTTCAAACCTTGAACCATACAGATAATGCCTCCACAGTTTCAACACAAATACTACTGCTGCCAACTTTAAGTCGTGAGTCGGGTAATTCGCCTCATGCACTTTGAGTTGTCTTGACGCATAAGCGACTACCTGTTGATTCTGCATTAGTACACCTCCTAATCCCATCAATGAAGCATCACAATAAACAACAAAAGATTCAGCCGGATTCGGAAAAATCAAGATCGGCGCACTAGTCAACCTCTTCTTCAACTCTTGGAATCCATCTTCACATTCGAATCCCAGATGAACGCTTGACCCTTCCTAGTAAACTTAGTTAATGGCAACCATAACTTTGAGAAGCCTTCAATGAACTTTCTATAGTAACCCGCAAGACCAAGTGTCATACCCCAATCCCAACATATTTATTCATGTTTCAGTCCATCTGACTTTCAAATGCCCAAAGATACACAAGAAGGAAGCATGCAGTCCCTCTCCTAAACAACAACCTCTAGATTAGGGTTTATGATTTAATCAAGGAATTTGAACTTCTGATACCTCAAGTAGATTCCATGATCTCTCATATGATTCAAAGTACCCTCATGCCAAGTTTCAAGCCCTAATTCAAAAGATTGCTCAGTCAATGGCCCAAATGATCAATAATCGACTGGTTGACCTAAAAGTCAAACTATGGTCAAACCACAGTCAAAGCTCCTGATTTTTCATCAACGTCAACATTTTGAAGTAACATTCATCATTTGATCAAGAGTTGATCATGATTCATCAAGAAAAGCTCAGAAATCATCAAAAGTACAAAGTTGCTAAATTAGGGTTTCTAGGTAAAAGTCAACCAAACTTTGACCAGCCATAACTCTCTCATACTTTCTCAGAAATTCCTCAACCAAAGCTCATTCTCAAGGAAATTTGATTCTCTACAACTTTGATGTTGGGCCCAAGGTCAAGAAATGCTTCCGCATAAGAGATATGAGCCAACACATTACAGGTCCTTCTAGAAGATCGCAAAAAGCTGTTTTTTGTCAGGAGCCATATCTTCAAGATAAAATCTCCAAATTCAAAATATGTTCCAAAGTGGCTTGTAGAAGACATCCTGAGGTTTCCAAAAAGTCCTATAACACCTTCATTGGGTTAAAATTGAGAAAGCTATGACTGTCAGAAGTTGGAGAAATTTGAAGAAAAGCATGAAACCCTAAATAACAAAGTTCAAACTTTTAAGTAATGGGCTCATATTTTTATGTTATCCACGTGATTCCAAGCTCATGGGGGGCCTAAAAATGCATTTGTCATTATTTTATGATTTTTATTTCTTTTAATTTGAATTTATTCATTTAAATTCGAAATAAAATCAAATTAAATCATAATTAAATGATGAAAATCTACATGTTTATTCTTCCTATTTTTAATCAATTCAAAAATCATGATTGGGACCCATAAGACTATCTCATGCAATAATTCATGATTTT
Organism: Vicia villosa; assembly: GCF_029867415.1. Lineage (NCBI taxonomy): Eukaryota > Viridiplantae > Streptophyta > Magnoliopsida > Fabales > Fabaceae > Vicia > Vicia villosa. Next base: position 80,804,726 of record NC_081185.1, read on the forward strand.
ATTATTTTATTTTTGAATTTATTCATTTAAATTCAAAATTAAATCAAGTAAAATCAAGATTTAATTGTAAAATGTTATGAGATTAATTTGGTAAGTTTAAATGGCTAAGGTTACACGTGAAAGGGTTTTGAAAATAGCATGGGACAAATTTAGAAAGATCTCATGCAAGAATAAAAGAAATCAATCAAATATTTTCTTCAAATAATCTCATGCTTTCTCTCCAAGATATTTAACCCTAATTCACCTCTTATATAAGGCCAACAAGGGCAGCCTTTGTAACGCCCGGAAAATAAGTATATACTTGATTTGGACGTTTGTGACGTTTATTGGAATTGTACCGTTTTTGGAGTTGTTTCAGTCGGTATTAGTTCGGGATGGCGGACTAATATTTAATTGAAGGTTTTCATATTTTTGGTACCGGAAATATTATTAAGGTAATATTCCGCGTTTTGGGGCGTTTGAACGATATTTGAGCGTGGGGGCATTTTGGTCATTTCCGCGAGGAAGATATTTTCTTTATAAAGGAAAAAGATAGAAAGAAAAAGAAAGGAAAGAAAGGAAAGAAAGAAAGAGAAGAGAGAAAGAAGAAGAGGAAAAGAAGGAAAAAGTGTATATTGGTGGATTCTCGACCGATTCGAGTTCCGATCGTTGCTATAGCAAGGTAAGGGGGTGAATCTAATTTATCTTGGATGTATGATTCTTATAGTCTTGTTCTTGTTTTTGTTCTTGTTCATCTTCTTCATCCTTCCCATATTTTCCATTTTTCTTGTTTTGTAAGAAGTTGTGAGGTTTTCATGATATAGCAAGATTCAAACATGTCATGGTTGGTATTTTGTATAGAATCATATCCTTGTTGTGTTAGGATGATTGATCATGTTTGTTTTCCATTTTTATGGCTTGATTGAGTTTGAAGAAAAAGTTAGGTTTTGAGAATGATTAATGAATCAACCATGAAACTTGGATGTTATGTTGTTTATATGGTATGTATGTGTTGTATTGGTGTTATAATGATGTTTTGGAGTGGTTTTGGTGGGTATAAGGGGCTTGAGACAGTTCTGTTCGTGTTGGGATTTTTCTGGTTTTTCTCAGGTCCGCTAAGCGGCCTCAGGTTCGCTGAGCGGAGTTTTCGTTGGTCCGTTTCTGGAATTTCCGCTTAGCGGCCCGCTGAGCCCGCTGAGCGGCCAACAGCATTTTCTGTTTTTCCAAAACTTCGTAACTCTTGAACCGTAACTCCGATTTTGTCGCCGTTCGAAGCGTTGGAAAGCTAACGCAATGAACTATACTATTATCTAATTAAATGATTCATAGTATGTAGTATCCCATTATTTTTATTAGGATCAAGTGATGAGTTGTGTAGTGTGTTCAATTATCCAAACTTTGAAACCTTGTAACTTTTGATCCTTAGCTCTGTTTCGTACGCCGTTCGAAGTGTTAGGAAGCTAGTTGGATGTTCTATATGATAGTATAGGCTTGGTTAGTTTGTTATTAATTGGTTATGAGGTGTTGTTGATGAAAACACATAATTGTTTATATGCGCGATATGATTGGTAAATAATCATAGTGCTTGGTTGTAATTGATAATGATGTGTTGTGTGAATGTTATCGTAATGGTACGAGGTATGTGATTAGTTGTCGATAACATGAGATCATGTTCATATGTGTTATGTATTAATGAATGTTCATTCTTGATATGTGACGATGTTTGGTTGTTTGTTATTAACATGATGTGTGGCCTTATGGCAAGTAATTATTGTTATGAGAATGATGTAATATCATTGTTGAATTGTTGTTATTACAACTTGTTGATGATGTATTGATGAAGTTGTGGGCCGATGGCCAATATTAATTTGATGTGTATAAGTGTGTTATACGTTCATCTATGCCGATGTGGCCAGTATGTTTGAACGGTGAATGTGTGCTGTGTGCTTATTAATGCCTGTGTGGTAATTATGGTGTGATGTAATTGATAACGATGTTATTAATTGGTGATGTATCCTTTTGGATAGAATATAAACGGTGTAACGTGGGTATGTGACCGTGTTATATTGTTGATGATGTTGTGGTCGTGTAATAGAGTCATATATTTGCACAGCATAACATTTCATTACGTTAATTGCGGAATGCTATTAGCAGGTGGCCTGTATTGGCAATTATTACCAGTGGTGGCTTAATGCTCGGTAAAAAGGTGTATTTGCCCTAGTGGCAAGAGGTCATCAGTGGGGGCTAAATGCTCGATGACGTTTAGTCGTAGCTTGATGCTCGACAAAGGTGTATTTTCCTTAGGGAAAGAAGTCCCAGCATAATGCTCGGCAAAGGTGTATTTGTCATAATGACAAGGGAGTTTTACTCCGGATTTGGTACCACATGCATATGCATAGTCGAGTCTCATTCATCATTGTCTGTCTGTATAATTTATGTTAGCATTCATGTGTCACATTACTTATATATTGATTGTGGTTGAATGAGTGGATTACCTTGTTGTATGATTATTGATGATACTTGTTGGCATTACTATAATTGTCATGCTTTCATTATGAATTATATTCTCACCCTTCTGCTGATTTGATGCTTGAGTGGCATCCTGCAGATTAGCCGCTTTGGGAGTCTTTTGGAAGAGGTAGTTCTCCAGTTGGTCTTGTCGGTCGCTCTGATACGTAACACCGGGGAGTCGGGAGTCTGTTGTTATTTATTTATATATGACTCTTTGAACATGTATATGTGATAACGTGTCATTGTGTATTGTAAACACTTTATTTTGGAAAACTCCTCTTTGAGAGTGAGAGATATATGTATATATATGTTCATATCTTCCGTGTGTTATGTATCATTTTATTGGCAGGTGTGTATGCTTCTGGCATCGTTGATGTCCGTTTATTTTCTAGGTGTTTGTTTGGTTACTTAGTGTAACATCCTAATTGTGTTGTATGAAATTTTAAATACTCTGATATTTTCTTGCCTAAATGCTTTGGGTAGAATTGGGGTGTTACATTAGTGGTATCAGAGCAGGTCGGTCTGTCCGACCAGTGTTGTCTAATGTTGTTTAATTCCTCAGTATGTGATAAGTGTGTGGAGCACTGTCAGTACTTGTTGTGCCTCTAGTCGGATGTATGCAGGAGTGGTTTGCAGCTAAGTGGGGGATAACATATGCTTCTCGGATATGTTTCAGTTGCAAGATGTTAGTATGCTACTGAGGGAAGTAGTACTAGTGTTGTTGGACTTTGTTGTTTTCTGAAGTGAAGGCGACTTGGACTTAAGACTTTGGTTGTTAATCAAGTTGGAGTGTCTCAGAGTATATTTTGGTTATTTCTAAAGAATGGAATTTAGAGAGTTGTGATGCTCTAACGCTACTGATGGACTACGAAGTTGTTGTTTGAGTAGCCTTGTGTGAGTTGACGTTGTTAGAAACGTTTTGGAGCTCGAGTGAGAATTAGGAGTACGAAGAGATGAGTAGGATCTCAGGTATTTTATTTTGAGATATTGGTTAGAAGTGTCTTGGTACGTAGCTGCAAGACGTCGGTGTTAGCTGGTTCAGATAATCTTGGGAGATTTGTGAATTATGGAATCATAGTGCTTCTGTGCTATGAGCAAAAGTTGGAAAAGAATATTATTAATGTTAGTACTGATAGTTTATACTCTATTATGATTGTCGGCTACCTATTGACAAATTGAGGACTTGATCACCCTTAATCTCTTGTTGATAGTAGACGGGATCGTATTGGACGTGATAGGCTTATCTGGCTAGTTTGATAATATTGGAAGTGAATGAGTCGGTGCAAGGTGGTACGACGTTGTTTATGTTGTCAACGACTTTGGATGTCCTTGAGAAAGAGCAATTGTGGGAATTGCGGATAGTTGTGCATTTGTATAAGTGTTTCTTGAAGGTTTAAATGATTCATCTTTGGAAAGAGGAATTCTGTCTTGGAGTTCTGTTTTGACGGATTTAGTTCCTAGAACTATTGTTGTGTCGAGGGTTCCGTATCGGATGCCAACTTCTGAGTTGGAAGAGTTGAGGAGTCAACTTAAGGATTCTCTTGAGGAGAGGTTTGTTCGTTCGAGTGTGTCGCCGTAGGGTGCACGTGTTTTGTTGGTTAAGAAGGAAGGTTCTGTCAGGCTTTGTGTCGATCTTAGACAATTGAGAAAAGTGACAATTAAGGAAAAGTATCCACTTTTGAGGATTGATATTTTGATGGATCAAATTGGTTTGAGCTTGTTTGTTTTGCAAGTTTGATTTGAGGTATAGGTATCATCAGTGTGAAGATGATCATGCTAAGTACTTGATAATTGTTTTGTCCGTGTTGGGAAGAAGAAGTTGTTTGCTAAGTTTCCTTGTGTGAGTTTTTGGTTAAGTGAAGTGAATGTTCAAGGGGTAAGTGGTGGTTTATGCTTTTATGCAAGTTAAGATTTTTGAAAGGATTTATCTGTCACAAGATTTAAAGTTGGCAGTTGTTATTTCTGTTTGGGAAATTTGAAGGCACTAATTATTCGGATCGAGATTTGTGTGTGTAAGTGACTACAAGAGTTTGAAGTATTCGTTTGATCAGAACGAGTTGAATATGAGAAACCATTACATACGTCTATGTCGATGATTCGAGTATTGTGATATTTGAAACAGTTGTGGGATTTGAGTTGGGTTTGTAAAGAGACTTCTTCAAGTGTTGAGCTTTATATGTGAAAGCTTACTTATGGTATTCTTGATGAGATTAGAAAAGGTCGGAAATCGGATTTGAATGGGTTGATAAGATGACATTTATTGGTCAAAGATAAAGATGGTGATCTTCGGATTGATAAGAACAATGTCATGGGATGTCATGATCAAGTTTTTATTCCTAATGTTCGGATTTGAAAAGAGGACTTTGGATGAGGTGCGTCGTAGTGATTTGAGTATTCATCCTGTTGCTACTAAGAGGTATCAAGATTTGAGAAGGTCATTTTTAGTGGCAAGGTAATGAAGAAGGATATGAAGGGATTTGTTTAATTGTGTTTGACTTGTCAGGAGTCGTCTGGTTTCATATAACTGTTATCCATTCCTGAGTAGAAGTGGAATAGCATTTCTATGGATTTTGTTTCTGGTTTGCCGAGGACGTCGAGTAATTGTGAGGCGATTTGGGTCATTGTGGATATATTGACGAAATCTGCTCACGTTATTTCGATAAGAATGGATTAACCGATGGAAGTACTGGCGAGTGGTATGTTGATAAAATTGTTTGTTGGATTGTTTGTTTGCATGGTGTTTCGAAAGGTATTGTTCAGAATGAGATCCGAGATTTATTTCCGAAAATTTTGAGAAGGTTCACAAAGTACTTTGGGTACGAAGTTGCGTTTGAGTTTGGCGTATCATCCTCAAACGGATGGTCAGACTGAGAGGACGGTTTGGTCACTTAAGGATCTATGAGGGCTTGTGTTGTGAAACAAGGATGTGTTTGGATTAGCTTTTTGCCTTTGATTGGATAATACAAAGACTTTTGTCTGATGTGCGAGCTGACACGGCAGATTAAGAGGTTGAGTATGTTAAGAGAGAACAATGAGTTTCTGGTAAATACTAGAAGGAGTTGGAAGATGGTTATGAAATTGGTAAATCTGTTTGTTGTGGGAAATCAGAGTGCGCATCGGAAGCGTGAAATGACGCGGCTCGTATGTGTGTGTGTGTGTGAATTGTTAGAGTTCAAATTGTGGACAGTGGATGTGGTAGGAATGATAAGACCACCAGATGTTTTAGTTACATGTTTGACTGCTATGTCTTGGCATGGTTGTTTGGATGTTGTGCGACGTGGTTGTTGTCTGTGTCTTGGTTATTTCTTGTGTTTTGGTGTTAGTCGGTGAGTGTATTGTATGGGCATTGCATCTCGTTGTCGTTGTTGTGTTTTGGTTGTTTTGCTTTTAGCTAGAGTAGTTCGTTGTTTGGCACTGATTGTGTCGTTGCTTTCGTGGCTTGATAGTTGGTTAGTCGGAGGCGATAACGTATCCAAGTTTGTTTGTGTTTGGGATATTTCCGAGGACGGAAATCTTCTAAGTGGGGGAGAGTTGTAACGCCCGGAAAATAAGTATATACTTGATTTGGACGTTTGTGACGTTTATTGGAATTGTACCGTTTTTGGAGTTGTTTCAGTCGGTATTAGTTCGGGATGGCGGACTAATATTTAATTGAAGGTTTTCATATTTTTGGTACCGGAAATATTATTAAGGTAATATTCCGCGTTTTGGGGCGTTTGAACGATATTTGAGCGTGGGGGCATTTTGGTCATTTCCGCGAGGAAGATATTTTCTTTATAAAGGAAAAAGATAGAAAGAAAAAGAAAGGAAAGAAAGGAAAGAAAGAAAGAGAAGAGAGAAAGAAGAAGAGGAAAAGAAGGAAAAAGTGTAGATTGGTGGATTCTCGACCGATTCGAGTTCCGATCGTTGCTATAGCAAGGTAAGGGGGTGAATCTAATTTATCTTGGATGTATGATTCTTATAGTCTTGTTCTTGTTTTTGTTCTTGTTCATCTTCTTCATCCTTCCCATATTTTCCATTTTTCTTGTTTTGTAAGAAGTTGTGAGGTTTTCATGATATAGCAAGATTCAAACATGTCATGGTTGGTATTTTGTATAGAATCATATCCTTGTTGTGTTAGGATGATTGATCATGTTTGTTTTCCATTTTTATGGCTTGATTGAGTTTGAAGAAAAAGTTAGGTTTTGAGAAAGATTAATGAATCAACCATGAAACTTGGATGTTATGTTGTTTATATGGTATGTATGTGTTGTATTGGTGTTATAATGATGTTTTGGAGTGGTTTTGGTGGGTATAAGGGGCTTGAGACAGTTCTGTTCGTGTTGGGATTTTTCTGGTTTTTCTCAGGTCCGCTAAGCGGCCTCAGGTTCGCTGAGCGGAGTTTTCGTTGATCCGTTTCTGGAATTTCCGCTTAGCGGCCCGCTGAGCCCGCTGAGCGGCCAACAGCATTTTCTGTTTTTCCAAAACTTCGTAACTCTTGAACCGTAACTCCGATTTTGTCGCCGTTCGAAGCGTTGGAAAGCTAACGCAATGAACTATACTATTATCTAATTAAATGATTCATAGTATTTAGTATCCCATTATTTTTATTAGGATCAAGTGATGAGTTGTGTAGTGTGTTCAATTATCCAAACTTTGAAACCTTGTAACTTTTGATCCTTAGCTCTGTTTCGTACGCCGTTCGAAGTGTTAGGAAGCTAGTTGGATGTTCTATATGATAGTATAGGCTTGGTTAGTTTGTTATTAATTGGTTATGAGGTGTTGTTGATGAAAACACATAATTGTTTATATGCGCGATATGATTGGTAAATAATCATAGTGCTTGGTTGTAATTGATAATGATGTGTTGTGTGAATGTTATCGTAATGGTACGAGGTATGTGATTAGTTGTCGATAACATGAGATCATGTTCATATGTGTTATGTATTAATGAATGTTCATTCTTGATATGTGACGATGTTTGGTTGTTTGTTATTAACATGATGTGTGGCCTTATGGCAAGTAATTATTGTTATGAGAATGATGTAATATCATTGTTGAATTGTTGTTATTACAACTTGTTGATGATGTATTGATGAAGTTGTGGGCCGATGGCCAATATTAATTTGATGTGTATAAGTGTGTTATACGTTCATCTATGCCGATGTGGCCAGTATGTTTGAACGGTGAATGTGTGCTGTGTGCTTATTAATGCCTGTGTGGTAATTATGGTGTGATGTAATTGATAACGATGTTATTAATTGGTGATGTATCCTTTTGGATAGAATATAAACGGTGTAACGTGGGTATGTGACCGTGTTATATTGTTGATGATGTTGTGGTCGTGTAATAGAGTCATATATTTGCACAGCATAACATTTCATTACGTTGATGGCGGAATGCTATTAGCAGGTGGCCTGTATTGGCAATTATTACCAGTGGGGGCTTAATGCTCGGTAAAAAGGTGTATTTGCCCTAGTGGCAAGAGGTCATCAGTGGGGGCTAAATGCTCGATGACGTTTAGTCGTAGCTTGATGCTCGACAAAGGTGTATTTTCCTTAGGGAAAGAAGTCCCAGCATAATGCTCGGCAAAGGTGTATTTGTCATAATGACAAGGGAGTTTTACTCCGGATTTGGTACCACATGCATATGCATAGTCGAGTCTCATTCATCATTGTCTGTCTGTATAATTTATGTTAGCATTCATGTGTCACATTACTTATATATTGATTGTGGTTGAATGAGTGGATTACCTTGTTGTATGATTATTGATGATACTTGTTGGCATTACTATAATTGTCATGCTTTCATTATGAATTATATTCTCACCCTTCTGCTGATTTGATGCTTGAGTGGCATCCTGCAGATTAGCCGCTTTGGGAGTCTTTTGGAAGAGGTAGTTCTCCAGTTGGTCTTGTCGGTCGCTCTGATACGTAACACCGGGGAGTCGGGAGTCTGTTGTTATTTATTTATATATGACTCTTTGAACATGTATATGTGATAACGTGTCATTGTGTATTGTAAACACTTTATTTTGGAAAACTCCTCTTTGAGAGTGAGAGATATATGTATATATATGTTCATATCTTCCGTGTGTTATGTATCATTTTATTGGCAGGTGTGTATGCTTCTGGCATCGTTGATGTCCGTTTATTTTCTAGGTGTTTGTTTGGTTACTTAGTGTAACATCCTAATTGTGTTGTATGAAATTTTAAATACTCTGATATTTTCTTGCCTAAATGCTTTGGGTAGAATTGGGGTGTTACAGCCTTTCAAGGGACGAAAAAATTAGGAGAGGAGACTAGGGTTGGAAGTTCAAAATTTGAGAGGAAAATTTGCATCATCAAAGTCCAAACTCCAGCCTTCCACGATCAATATTGCTCGTTCCATTGTCTTCCTGAAACTCATGAGACCTCATACCAATCATTGTTGAAGTTTAAAGCACTCTGGACCGTCCCTCCCAAGCTCACGGTTTGTGTTATATATTCAAGAATCGAAACTTCTCATTCATGCGTTGTCAATACTTTCCATGCATATATATTTGTTCATATTGATGTAAAGAACGTTTTTGATGCCTCGTTTGTAAGCTTTGGTGTAGGAATCATGGAGTGCCATTGTTAGGGCACAAAGAAGAAATCTTTCGTTTTCCATGTTTCAGGATGCTTCAAGCCAAACTAGGACCATATTCGTGTTCAGGGTTTAATTCTAACAGGATCTGGACGTTAGGTTTTCGCATATGATGCTGATTTGTGCAGGTTTCATCTCCAGAATTTGGCCACGGAAGGTGATGCAGAACTCGTAGCAAGAAGACGGCGAAACCGTAGCAAAAATCTAGGCCAAAATTAAAGATGAAGATGAACAGTAACTTGGACTTGGAGTACGCATGTGGCTTGCTTGTATTGGATAGTCAACAAGTGACACTCTCTTCCTTTTTTCTATTGGTCTACGCATATGACAGTGGACCCCAGGTTTGACTTTCCAATTGATTTCTTTTTTTTTGCTTATGCATGTGTTCCACTTACAACTAACAGTGTGTAGTAGAGTTGGTAATTGAGGAAAACTTTGGAACCTGGAGGGCCTGGGTTCGACCCCAGAGTTCCACAACATATTTTTACCATTTATTTGTTCATAAATCCGGTTCATATGATCATTGAACGTATACGATGCATCCCCACGTGGCTGCCGTTGGATCTCCGTCATGCCAGATCTTGCGCCCCAGAAGATGCGTGCCCACCATGCTCTCTCAGGAAAGCGTCACACAAGATCATAGCTAAGTTTTCTAAACTTTTTTTATTTATTTTTTTTAATTACATAATTCCTCTTTTATTTATTTTCTTTTTCTTTATTATTTTTAAAGAAACTTATTTTATTTAAACTTTTTATTTATATTTATAAAATAAATATTTTTCATGACTCTTTGGTTTATTTAATCGGACTTTCGAGTTTATTTTTAAATTCTCAAACATATTTAATTTTCTATATTTAATATTTTTAATGTTTAAAACCCTGATTTTTTTTATTTCTTTTCATCATGATCATTAATCACTGCTATTGGTAGGTATTATCTATTAACGCATTTTTAGCCTTACAAACCTTTTAGGTCACAATAAGTTTTCTTGAGTAAACCTGTTAGGTTTAGGGGTATGGTTTGAAAACTTTTAGGGTTTGTAATCAAGTAGGGTTTAGATCAGTCAATGCACTAACCTTTTTCTGTCTTTGTTCAAATTTTCAGGATTAATCAAGATTCTCCGATTACGCGCCATGCCAAATTAAAAAAAAAGCTAAGTTTCTAATTCCTTTTGGTTTAAATCTTATTTTAATTTTTATTCTGCTTTTGCCCAAAATAGGGTTATTTCAAATAGTCAATGAATCTCTCTTACATCCCTTTTGTTTATTTTCTGTTTAATTCTCAGATGATCAGGGTCAATCAAGGTTCGAGGAAGATCAAGGCGGGGATCAAGATAATTAAATTACTTATTTATATTTCTTATATTCTGTTTTAATTCCCCCATCCCCGCAGGTGTTTATTGTAATAGCGTAGGTTTTAATTCCTGCCTTTAATTTCTGCAATTTTAAACTGCGTGGTTAGTAACCCTAAGGAGTGATAAACCATGAATTGAATCTTGAATTACCTAATTATAAGATAAATATCATCGAAGTTAACCACGTGATTGTTGCACCCACACACCTTTAGGGTAACCCTCCTTGTTGCCTGTTGCCTTATATTGTTGCCTTGTTGCCTCTAAGTATACTAAATAGTCAAGTCCCTCGATTCCGAGGATACCTAAAGCAAAACAAATGTTGCCCTCGGTTCATTATCATCATCAATTTTGTCCCTCGATGTTGCCTCGGTAAAATGATGATTTGTCCCCATTGCTAAGGTATCCTCGCATGATGCCTTAAATGACTATTATATCCTTCCCTTAGACTACCTGCCCTCTTTATGGAAAGGGACAGTCTTGTGGCGAACGATAACTTCGATGACCCGTACATCAAATTGAAAGACTTCCTGCCCTCTCATGGTATGGATAGACCCTTTCGCCCGAAAGACTAAAAGAACAATTTTTCTAACTTAGGGTAGGTAGTTGCTATTAATTGCTTGCTCACAATTCAAAAATTCAAAATACTTTTCACACCTCCTTTCAAAACTATTCAAAACAAGGCTACGCTTATTTACAAGCTAAAGTCCTTAACGAAATTTTACTATTCACACACGACACTCTTTCAAACGATTCAAACAAACAAGTAAGCTGAGCAATTAAGAGCCCATGGAAAACATGGATGCAAAGGGTGCCTTACACCTTCCCTTTGTATAACTTACCCCCCGAACTCAAAATCTTTTTAAAAGGTATTTTCCTGTTCTTTTAGCCTTTCCAATTGGATAAAATAAAAGTCGGTGGCGACTCTTGCTATCCGCACATTTCGATAAATTCAGTTCACCGTATTACACCAAGAAAACTACGGATTTCAGAAACTGACTTCGGAGCTTCCCACTGAGACACATCTTCTACCTTTGTTGGATCCACGGCAATACCATTCTTGGAAATCACATGTCCAAGGAAACTTACTTCGCTTAACCAGAATTCATACTTCGACAGTTTAGCATACAACTTCTTCTCTTTCGCAATTCTAATACCACTCTAAGATGATTTGCATGCTCTTCTTCATTCTTAGAATAAATTAAAATATCATCTATGAACACCACTACGAACTGGTCGAGGTAAGGATGAAAGATCCTATTCATATATTCCATAAAAACACCAGGTGCATTAAAAACTCCAAATGGCATCACAATATATTCGCATTGACCATACCTTGTTCTAAATGCAGTCTTCTGAATATCGTCTGTCTTCACCCGAATCTGATGATATCCCGACCTCAGATCAATCTTACTGAACACGCACGCCCCAACTAATTGATCCATTAAATCATCAATCCTCAGCAACGGATACCGATTCTTGATAGTAACTTTATTTAGCTGTCTATAATCCACACACAGCCTCATCGAACCTCCTTTCTTCTTTACCAGTAACACCGGTGCACCCCACGGTGAAACACTAGGACGAATAAATTCCTTCTCAAGTAACTCTTCCAATTGACTCTTCAATTCAGCCAATTCAGATGCCGACATACGATAAGGTGCCATCGACACAGGACTAGTTCCCGGAATTAACTCAATAGCAAATTCCACTTCTCTCTCAGGTGGAAACTCTCTAACATCTTCTGGAAAGACTTCGGGAAATTCGCATAATACCGGTAATTCACCACTCAACACTTTCTCTTTCACTACCATAGATGCAATCAACATAAACACGGCAGCCCCGTCCTTCATCGCTTCATCTACCTGCCTAGCAGTCATCGCCAAACCCTCCACACTCACATCTTCAAGAAAAATAACTGTCTTCGAGAAACAATTGATATAAACCCGATTGAATTGCAACTAGTTCATTCCTAGAATAACATGGAGTTGTTCCAACGGAAGGCACACTAAGTCCATTCCGAACTCTCTACCAAAGATATCAATTGGACAGTTCAAACAAGAAAACAAAGTAGTCACTGAACCCGACGCAGGAGTGTCAATAACCATACTTCCATTTATATCAGATATTTCTAAATTCAACCTTTTAGCACAGTCCATAGAAATAAAAGAATGTGTCGCGCCAGTGTCTATAATCACAATTGAAGGAGTTCCATGGATAAAACACGTACCTTTAATCAACCGATCCTCTGGAGTAGTCTCGGAACCAGATAAGGCGAACACCTTACCACCAGTTTGATTCTTCCTTGGCTTAGGAAACTTAGGACTAATATGACCCTCTTCTCCGCAGTTGAAACAAGTTACAGTATTCCCTTTGCACTCAATAGCAATGTGACCTGCCTTTCCACACTTATAGCACTTCTTTTCTTCACTTTTGCACTCATGAATGCGATGTCCAGGTTCTCCACACTTAAAGCACTTAATAGGGGCACTAGAGTCTCCCCCACTAGGCTTCTTCCAGCCTCCAGTTTTCTGGTTACCTTTACCATATGGCTTACCACGGTCCATGTGCTTCTTCCCTTTCCTGTCGACCAACTCGCGAGAGTGCGATGACTTCAGCTTAACATTGTCCTCTTCAAAGATGCGGCTACAGTCAACCAAATCAACAAACCTGCGAATCCTCTGAATTCTGATACCCTGTTTAATCTCGTCGCGGAGACCATTCTCAAACTTAACACACTTCGAGAACTCGCTAGCCTCATCATTGTTGTAGTGGACATAATACTTTGCCAACTCAGCAAACTTGGAAGCATACTCCGGCACGGTCATGTTACCTTGTGTTAGCTCCGAAAATTCGATCTCTTTCCTGCCCCTAACATCCTCAGGAAAGTACCTCCGTAAGAATTCTCTCTTGAACATAGCCCAAGTAATTGCAACACCAGCAGCTTCCAGTTCATCCCTACTAGCCATCCACCAATCATCAGCTTCTTCAGACAGCATGTGAGTACCATATCCCACCTTCAGATTTTCATCGCAATCAATCACCCGGAAGATTCTCTCAATTTCCTTCATCCACTTCTGAGCGCCTTCGGGATCGTGAGTGCCTTTGAACAACAGAGGATTGTTCCTCTGATAACTGTTCAGCTGCCTGTCAGCACCAATTCCAGCCCCATTGGCATTCCCTCCCAATACACCAGCAATCATACCCAGAGCCTCAGGAATCGCATCGTCGTTCCTTCCACCTCTTCCGGCCATTGTTTTGCTAAATATTAAAAGAATATTCGTTAGAACAAGAAGTATTGATAGTGTCAACCTTACACTAATCGCATACGAGGGATTAAATGACACGATACTCTGACTCTAATGATCTACTATGCTCTGATACCACTATTGTAACACCCTTCTAAAACCCTGCGGAAAATTTAACAATAATGAGAGTAAAACATGAAAAGGGCATTACAACTTCAAAATAATTAAAACAATACTCATGTCATGCCATAAACGAGAACGTTAAACCAAAATTATCCAGATTAACATGTTAACACAGCGGAAAATATCTTTAACATCTAATAAATGAAACAACCAGAGTCATACACTTAAAATACCACCATAAACAAAACCACCCAATGGTAAGAGTTTATCAAGTAACTCTAAATAATGTCCCCAGTGTTACACGACCAGAGCATGGCACGGACCCAACTGACTCTAACGAATTACTTGACGAGTTAATCCTCACCAAGTACAAAAGCTACTCCTTAATCTGAAAAATAACAACAGTAAGGGTGAGTTTCATTCACATTTAACCAATGTTATAAGATATAGATAATAAAATATCAATCACATATTATTCACCCAATTACAGTTACGATCAAATTCACAACAATACAATTAGCCACAACAAATACACAATCAACACGTATTATAACATTGGACAATCTTCCATTCATGTTATAATAGCACAAGTAGGCTAATGCAATGCAACTACATGCATGTGGTACCAAACATGGGATAACCCGTTTCACCGATCCACCATCGTCAAAGATACGGCAACATCTACTCAGTAATTCCACACAATGGGAATTAGTTACCACTGATCCACCATCATCAAGGATCAGCCACATAATGATTATGAAATGCATGTATCAACCATAACATGCTCATCATCAACATTAATCAACCAGATGTCATAATCATCAACCAACACAACAATCAATAGCCACACACAGTTATGCTATTTCTCAACCATAACAAACACATATTTTACATCGACAATATATGTATATCAACCACCAGTTACAACCACGGCATCACAACAGATAAAAACATTTACCATTTTACCTGTATGTATAACTATCACCACCAATTAAAATTGAGAGTTTTAATATAAAATCGAGTCACGATTCAAAACATAATTTAATTATATAAATCATTTAATTAACTTCGCTATGCTCGAAACGGCACCAAAATCCGATTTACGGTTTAAAAGTTAGGAGTTTTTAAAGTTAAGTGGAAATTAGGAAAAAGCTGTGGAACCCGGTTCCTCCCTATGTGGGAACCGGTTCCTGAAATCCTTCAGAAACACCTCTCTGGTTTTTGTACTAGGAACCGAGTTGTCCCTACGTGGAAACCGGTTCCTGTTGAGCAGAAATGCCTCGTTCCTGTTTTCTACTACGGGAACTCGGTTCCTCCTAACTGGGAACCGGTTCCTGACGCTGTTGTAGTAGAAAAACTCCAATTTATCAGCACCGTAGTAACCCAAATCAATTCGCACCCGAATGTATTATAACACCAAACAGCAACCACAAACACAAATTGGCACATTTATAACACATTTCAACCATCCAATTAACACCATACATGATCAATACAAACATTATCAATCAATTCTCCCAAAACCTAACATTCTAACCTAAATATAACTCAATTGATACAAACAACATGTTCAATCCATCCTACTACCTATAATCCCATAATAGAAGATAAATGGAAGAGTCCCCCCTTACCTGAAGGTTGATTCTTCGCTCGTCCTCTCTTCGCACTTCTCCGCTTCTCTGCTCTTTCACGTTCAGACTTCTCTTCTTTTGGTTTTATTCCTCTTTTCCCACAATCCTTTATTTTGTGAAAAAAATAAAAATAAAACTATTCTAATTAGTAATAGGGCCTACCAATACACACCCCCTTGTACTAATCACTGCTTAAGCCCATTTGCTTAATCCCCACAATTCTCAATAATTCCAAATAATTCCCATAATTCAATTAAATTAATTTTAAATTAAATTATGAAAAATACGGAGTGTTACACCAAATATGTGCAGAGTTCTGCATCAAAAGTATATCCATTGAACACCAAAAAGAGCTTCAAGTGTGAATCTAGTGTGTGTATCCATGGTGCAACTACAGAGGGCAGCAAGAAGAGAAATCCTGAGAAGAAATCTGTAAAAAGAATAAAGTTGTGCAACTGAGGCACGACAGCATAAAAGAACTATGAAAAACTTGCTTCAGAAGTTCCACAAGAGGCAACACATACTCAGTATGTGATAACTCACTGTGTTTTCATACACAAACCACATGCCTAAAACAAATGAAGAAGAAATCTCTGCTGTTAAGCAATATCCTCCATTGGAGTAAGAAGAAATCCACTAATACTTGATCAGGTCCAATTTTGTTCATATTGGATGAATAAAGAAATTGAATACACTGAGTTGTTACTCAAAGAGTGTTTCATGTTTACTGAAGTTAATCAATATGCTATCAGCTGTAACGAGCATCATGATCAGAATTCAAGAAGAAGAAGATGAAAATCAAATCAGAAGCAATCTACTATAAAGCTGCAACTCTAAATCAGCTTGAGAAAAGATCTGAAGATAAAGATCAACAATGAAGAAGCAATCAACATGTGAGTTGCTGCTCCATATCTGCTTAGGAAGAAGAAGATGAAGATCAATAAAGAAGAAGCAATTTATACAAGAGCCAATGCTCTCAATCTGCTTACCCGAAGAAGGATATCTCATCCAGAAGTTTAAGAATAGAAGACTACAAGTTTATTTGTTATTCTTGTATTTAATTATAAAACACATAGAGTTGTTGCTCGTAATGTGTTATAACTTAAGAAACTTCTGACAGATTGTTTAGGAACCAGAAGTGACTTCTAGTCAGTGTGTCATAAACATACGTATTGAGAATAGGAAACCATCTGCTTGAATAAAGAAGCACATATGAAAATCTCCAGAAGATGCCTCGAGCGACCAGTTAACGTTAGAAGCTTGAGAAGACAATTGGCTGAGGTCATTGTGGAAATCTCATGGAGACCAAGTGAAGGTCAGGAGTCAATAGATGTTATATCTCGTGGAGATCACTGAACAGTCTATTGCAGTCAGTCACAACAGGTAGCTGTGCAGGGAGTTAGTCGCAACGCACTGTTGTGCAGGTTACTAGATTGGTGAATGCTATATCCAGATGGGATCACTGAACGGTTCAGTCATCTAGGGGTTAGTCACTCGCGAGTAGTTTTGCAGGGTTAGTCACAGCAGTTGGCTGTGCAGGATTGTTAGTCACGACGGAGGATCGTGCAGTTGTAATCATGATTTGGTTATAGTGAATTAAGACATTTGGACAGAGGCAAATCACCTGAAGAAGGTGGAATGGAGGTAGCCTTATTTAGAAGGTGAACCAGGATAAAAATGAATGTGTCTTTTACTTTCTGTATTCTTCGTTTTAACTTAGAACATTCAAGCAAAAGTTCTTTAGAATTGTACTGAGACCAGTCAGAAGTTCTGATGACACACAGAAGTTAAAATGAACATCTCATTGGATATGTAGTTTTACTTCCACATGCTTCCGCAACACCAAACGCATAATCCAATAGATGATAAAATGAAAGAAAGAAAAGACGTTAAAAAGAAAGGGAATTTTAATTTGATAAAGCACACAATTCAATCCCCCCTTTCTTGTGTTTTTCTCCACCTTCAATTGGTATCAGAGCATGGCTCTGTATTGATCTCAAGATCAAACACTTAACAGTGTAGAGAGATCCAGAAGGAGAAAAACATCACTGAGTTGAAGATCAATGTTATATTCCCACACTCAGTATAATCAGGAGATGCCAAGGCAAATATCTCAATACTGTGTGCACACCATCTACATACTTAAAGGAGTTTTGTGGATCAACATCAATCCTCTCAAATAGCTCAAGACATCAGAAAGAAGAATGTGTACTGAATGGAAATATTTGAAGATATTCAAGATCAAGGATTAGCAAACATAGCTGATCAGTGCCAAGACTGTCAACTTCAACTCATCAGAATCTAATCTAAAGAAGAAGACATTGTTAGAACAAGACAGTTGAAGCATTACACCAGAAGATAATCTCTTCCTCAGAAGAAAAGATGAAAGGAAATGTAAATTTCACAATCCAAAAAGAGTATCGGTCTGAAGACAAGCAAATATAGAACCTCTAAAAATGCTCTTCTTCTCTCTCTCTCTCTCTCTCTCTCTCTCTCTCTCTCTCTCTCTCTCTATCTCTCTCGTGAAAGACATGAGGAACAGTTATCTCTAATTCGGTCAGATCTTTCTAAAAGCCTCTCTTTTTTACATTTCTGTTATCCTTAAAATAAGTTACTTATGATATTCATAAATTTCTCTTGCATGTATAATAGTAGCTATCACTTAATCTACTATCTGTCATATTATCCATGCATGTGCAGCATCTCTGCTTTAACATTAATTACTGCATTAATTTCATATTTATTAGCTGTCTCTAAAAATCTATCTCTGTGCTCTAAGCGTATGTCTCTACCACTTGTCTGCTCCTACATGCTCACAAACGTATCATGAGAAACAGTCTCATCATAATTGGCTAACACCTCATTATTATCTTCCTCTTACTCCAATGCTTGATCTAAGTTTGTTCTCATCAAAAAATTTCTTTCATATAGAAAAGTAAGTTAAGTAGATATGCTTTTTGCTAAAACTCATAAATGTTATAAACAAGATTGAGAAAGTTGAAGGTCTCTCAACTTCCCCAGAAGTTTTGATAGACCTCACATAGTTTTAGAAGACAAGGCATAAAAGGAATTGTCTGAATTTTAAAAGTGATTAAAGCTTTCAGTATTTATGCGTTCTTAAAACCTCTGGCGTTCAAATTCTATCCTTTAGTGTTTCATACACGCAAAACCCTTGGATCCGGAACACGATTTCAAATGTTTTTGGAAAACGTCGCAGTCGGCTTAGATCTAAGTATTAAGTCCTAGGTATCTGTTCCAAATCCCTTCGTATCACGCTATCTCCTCCCAACCGTCAGGATTATCAAATACGAATAATAATTAGGTTTAACTAGGGGTTCCCTTTTCAAAACTTTCTCTGTCGTTATTTATACTCCCTAATCTATTCCTTAGTCTTCATCTCTTCATTATTTATTCTTAATCCAAAATACATTCTTCTCCCAACCCATCTCCTGCTCCTCTTCAACTGTCTCCCTTCTTCCAAATGGATGTCCAACCCAGTCTCACTGTTCTAAAATAAAAGTTCATAGGCTTGGCATCAATTAATCAACATCTTGCAGAACTTCTAGTAGCTCAAGGATGTTACAAGTATGTTGTTCTTCTCCGCGGACCCGTGTTTACAAATCTAGTAAAGACCTTTAGGGTAAATGCGTCCATTAGTGATGACCACCTCAGTATATCTGCCAACATTCATGGCATCCGTTTTATCATCACAGAAGAAGTCATAGCTGAATTAATCGGTTTTGAGCCATATCCCTCTTCCCTGGACTTAGAAGAGTTTGATCGTTGGAATACTTCAAACTATCTAACAGAGAGGTGACTCGGATTAGTCACAGCAGTTGGCTGTGCAGGATTGTTAGTCACGACGGAGGATCGTGCAGTTGTAATCATGATTTGGTTATAGTGGATTAAGACCACTGAAGAGAGGCAAATCACCTGAAGAAGGTGGACTGGAGGTAGCCTTATTCAGAAGTTCTGATGACACACAGAAGTTAAAATGAACATCTCATTGGTTATGTAGTTCTACTTCCACATGCTTCCATAACACCAAACGCATAATCCAATAGATGATAAAATGAAAGAAAGAAAAGACGTTAAAAAGAAAGAGAATTTTAATCTAATAAAGAACACAATTCAATCCCCCCTTTCTTGTGTTTTTCTCCACCTTCATCCAATGTTATTTTACGGTGATTGTGATGTAATGTATATGATGTTGTTGATGAATGAATCTCTGAAAATCTGAATATGTTATAATTGGGTGATTAATATGCTTATGAAATGTTATTGTTTATGAGTTCATAACATTTGTTAATTGTGATGAGACTCACCCTTACTGTTGATGTTTTTCAGATTGAAGAGTAGATGCTTTTGCTTTGGTGAGGATTGCTTTGAGAGTTGTTTGATAACTCTTAATTTTATTTTGGTTGAATAATTTATTGAGTTTTTGGAGATGATGAACGTTTGTTTAATGTTATTCAACTTACAAACCTTTTTCTGCTGTGTTAACATGTTTCAGTGAATGTTATTTATTGAGTTCCTCGTGATAGCTGACATGTGTTTTAAAAAATATGGTTATGTAGAATTATAGCATCCTTTTTACATGTTACTCTGAATTAATTAATATGTTCCGTGGGGGTTTAGAAGGGTGTTACAATTTGCTTCTCCAAATTTTTTATGGATGCATCATGGTTTCATGTTGTTTGCTTACATGTTCAAAGCTTCTTTGAGTTGCTTGAATGAACTTCTGCAGAGTATCTTCTAGAGGTGACGATTTCCTCTGAGCTGGAGCTTCTTGAGTGTTATGGTTTGTAGTTGGTGTTTGATTATTGCTCCACTTGAAATTTGGGTGATCTTTCCAACCTAGATTATTTGTGTTGGAATATGGATTATTCCTCTAAAAATTTGCAAATTGCGCTTCTTCACTAGAGTCCTTTGTGGTACACATTCCGTTTGCATGTCCTTCCCCACATAAATCACATTTTAGTGCGTGTACCTGACCCACGTTAGCTTGATTCATACTGCTTTTCAGCTAGCCTTTTATTTAATAAGTCAGTTTGAGCTAATAAAGCAGTATGATAATGCGTCCGCAAGTGCACGAATATATCGAAGTAATATAAAAGAGTGTCGAACCCATATAGACTAACAGTCAACCTAGCGTTATCTAAAAGTAGACTCGTTCTCTCACCTTTCTAATTCAAAATAAATTTTTTATGTCAATATTTAAATTTATTAAAATAAACATTTTAAATTGGTTTTCTTCTTATGTCTAATTTTAAATTTATTATCAATAATTATATTTTTTTATAATATAATATTTTGAGTTTTAATGGTTATTTTCTCATTTCTTTAAAGTAATAATTTTTTTTTGTTAAAGAGTAATGATAAAAATGTTTTAGAATGTGGAAGATGAGAATATGGAGGAATAACTGTTTGTGAAAAAAAAATAACTCTTATAGTATCTCAGAACCATTTTTGATCGGAAAGATAAATATAATAAATTAGAAAAATAGAAAAATGAAATATTTAAAAAATAAATGGGGGAGATTGGTTAGGAAAGCTACCTGGTTGGATAAAAAAAGGGTCTTCTTTTGTTATATTATAGATAGATATCAAAATTATATTTAATATATTTAGTAGTCTCAAAATAAAAGTTATATTAGGTAAATTATTATTTTAAGTAAACTATTTTTGATTCATATAAAATATATGGATAATTATGGCATTATATAAAAATCTGTCTAAAAAAAAAATATGGATAATTATAGGGAAACATGACAGCAATCGCGTGGTCACGGTGTTGGTGTTGCAGAATATAGACTCCAACCAACCGGTAGAACGCATGAAATAAGAGCATCATATATGCATAGATTAGTCACGTAAATAACAAATACATGATTAAACCAACCAAAACATTAAAAATATAAATCATCTTTTACCGATAGCTGATTTCATAATCAAGTCCTCCAACAAATATGTGTAACTCTGTTTCGTTACTGAGATATCAAAACAGTCAATCATGTAAAGAAAAATATACAAAAACAAACTCACAGTTGTGTTGTTAGAATCTCTTTCAGATTGGAACTTAGAAATATTAAGAGTAATGATAAAACCGTTTTACAATGTGGAAGATGGAGATTAGCATATAAAATCATATTATTTTTTAAAATTTTTTAAAAATATCAAAGAGTTTTTTCCTCCAAAATCCTTAAAAAAAGTTAATTCAAATTGACCATAAAAATACATGCAATGGAACACACTAATATAGTGCGGTAAGGTTCGGACTTAAGACCTTGAACTTGAGAAAAGTACTTACCACTATGACATTTTGTTTCTAGAATAAAAGTGAAACAAATTTTACTCATGTGTATATTTTTTTTAGTGTAAAGCTATCTTTCAAAAGTAAAAAAGTTTTGGAACGTTAGTATAGCTCCGCCCTTGGCTACAAGATTTATACAAGTGACAACCACCAACGTCTGTCTCACAAAGGAAGTGCATAATCACATTAGTGTTTTCGTGCTTCATAGTATTTTCGTGCTGTCATTATTACCTAAATTATAATACATGTTCACAAAAATTATAACCAGTTGAAAAGATTACCACTTAGTTTGTGTTTCACTAAAAATATAATTTGTTGAAAAGATAACCATATCCCTCGATCTCCTATTAACATAATAACCTCTCTCTTTTTTCTGTTCATATTTAATTACAGATTATAAGCTTCTGAATTGAAGGGTTAAAGAAGTCGTCATTATTGTCATCCAAGGTTCAAGCTAATTTACAGCATAAAGATGGCAAAAAGTCATTAGTGAGATATTCAACAGGTATTATACATTCAACCAACAAGTCTAATTCATATCTAAAAAGAAAGTTTTGAGCAAATGACAAAAATAAATTGAAAAATAAAAATTAACTCAGACTATTTTTTCCATGCATTATGTTGAAAACTAACTCATAATAGTAATAAATAGAAAATTAAAATATCTTCATCCAATCCATACACTTTGATCTAATAAGTAGCAATGGAATCACCCAATAAAATAGTGCAACTAGATAAGGAAAACACTTAGATAAGGAAACCATCAGTAGCTATGAAAAATTTAACAGTTTCCTACATAGAAGCTTAGTGTGGATGAGGATGAGGACAAGGCAAAACCAAGCTCTTTATATGTTCATAGGCATACCAAATTTGGTTGTAAGGAAATTCAATATGTTGAACCCTCCCATCTTTTTGATTATACATAATAACATCATCCCAAGATTGTGTGCTGGCCAGCACCAGGACATCTCTATTTTCCGACAGACACACTGGCAACAGCAGCCACTCAGGCTCAAAATCATTCAATTGAAGATGCACATAACTAATATTCACCAACCGAGTCCAAGACTCTTGAACTCCAAATTCTCTCATTTCCCACAAAACAAAATGGGTCTTCATGTGGGTATAATATAGGCACAGGCAACCCCTTAAAACAGCCAGTTCTGGTTCATCTTGGGGCTTTTCACCAAAACCGTCAGGTAGCAACATATACCTACATGTTTCCTTCCGTAGATCAAGTGAAAAAATCACTAACTGTTCCATGGTAACATTTTCCCATTCATACCCATGACAGTTTAAGTTTTTAAGTGATAACCAGTTAACACTACCTTTAACGAATTGTCCGATGAGAGTTCTTAGTAACGTTGGAAAATCATGGCAAGCGAGAGTGTTTCTCCAGCAACTATCGCCCATGCAATGAACTTTCCCCTCCCATTTCTGCACTGTATGATCCCAAAACACAGCCACCACCTTGCATGGAGTAAATAACAAAATTAATCAAAAGAAATTAAATGTATGTGGTTAAACTAAAGAACGGTATCACTTTTTTAAACATCAATGTGCAACAATGTGGTTAAATAAGAGTACAAGAGAAGTCCAAAATCAGAAGGTAGCATAACAGTAAGACAACATATATTTGACGGAGCCTTTAATCATTGGGGATGAAATTGACAACTTCATCATGTTAGGTCTGAACTCTTGCAATTGTGCAACTAAGTACTCTTGCAATGCTCATTTTGGTGTATCAAAGTAACACAAATCTAAATTAAAATATAATAATGCACAGACAAAAAATTGAAATTTGACTAACCTTGTATTTGTCTCCTAAATCATCATAGCCAAATCCAAGGTGTACCGAATACAAATTAAAATCAGAAGACGTGTTACACAAAGTTGGTGACTTTTTGGATCTTAATCGTAAAGTCGGGTTCCAGAACCGGATAAAAATTTCTTCTCTGTTTCCATCATCATCTGACTTATCACCGATCAAACAGACCAAGCCGTTGGTAGAGCCTATAGCATGATAAGATTGATTTTTAAAACGGCAAGACACATCTTCGTTGACATTGGAGGAAGGGTGTTCGAGTAAACGACGCACTGAGTGTATAAGACTTACGACCCAAGTTCCGTTTACATTATCGAGTATGGTAAGTAGGGTGTGTGTGTGTTTGGGTGATCTTTCAAGATGAAGTTTAGCGAATCTTGGATCAAAGATGAGCGATTTCCATTGTTTGCAAACGCATCTCGATCTCACCAGAACCTTCACCGGAAGCCATGAAAGGATTTCCGTTATGAGATCGGGAGAAAGAACTGGAAGAGACATCATCCGAGATCGGGAGAGAAAAGCATAAAATATAATGTTTTAATTTTTAATATTAATATTTTTATCTAAAAATATTAATGTTAAAATTTAATTGATATATGTCGTCAACGGAATATCAGTTAATTATAATCACTAAAATTTTTTGATAGTTTTACTGTTAATTGATTTAAAATTTTAATTATTTTAACAATAAAATAATATTATAAAATGTTGTGGCATTGATCTGTTCACTTTAATAGCACTTAAAATCACTTAAACTACCACTTTAAAATACCACTCTGATGCAACTAAGTTCAAAGGGATCAGAGTGTTCATTTTTAATAGCATTTAAAATATCACTTTAAATGTTTGTGATGCGTGATTTTTACACTAAGCATATTAATTAATCTGATTTCATTATAGATTTGTTTAAGGAGAAATTTCTGCATGAAAACAACCATAAATCCACATTCTTAGGAACAACCAATAAGAATCGAGAAAAAAATTTAATTTGTTTAAATTTTAATTTCTTTTTTATTTTGATTCATGGGTGGTTGTGATTATTAGGGAGAGATAAAATCTTATATTTGTTTTTTAATTAATTAAAATTTTGTGGTTGGTTGTGTGTAAGAGAATTGCATATGTCTGTGTCTACCTAAGAATTTTCCTTGTTTAAAAAAGTCTATTTGCACCCGTATATGCTAAAATTACTTGGGTCGACCTGTAAAGTCGGACGACGAGATTGGTTATCCATACAGGAGTTCTCAAGAGTCCGGTCAGTATGTACATCTCGGATCCTAGTAGATACATGTCTTGGATTGTGGCCATTATGACAATGTTTGGTAAAAATAGCGGCCGGTTGATAAGCTAGTTGATAGCTTATAGCTTATGGCTGATGACTGATGATTGATAGCTTATACCTTACAGCTGATGGTTGATGACTTATAGCTTATAAGCTAATTGAATTGTTTGATAAAATTAGTGGTTCAATTAGTTGATAAATTAAAATGAC
Source organism: Vicia villosa (assembly GCF_029867415.1). Classification (NCBI taxonomy): domain Eukaryota; kingdom Viridiplantae; phylum Streptophyta; class Magnoliopsida; order Fabales; family Fabaceae; genus Vicia; species Vicia villosa. The sequence goes on from NC_081185.1 coordinate 80,829,803, forward strand.
CTAAAAAAATTTAATGTAGAATTATTTTATTTTAAATTAAATTAAATTATAAAGGATAATAGTGAGTTTTATTAAATATAATAAGGACAAAATAGGAAGAAAAACATATAAGCTATAAGCTAAAATGCTATTTGAAATAGCGTATGAAAAATAAGTCATAAGTCAGTAAGATAAGCTATTAGCTCGTGATAAAAAAAACAATTACCAAACAAATATTTTATTATCATATGAGCTTATAAGCTATAAGACATAAGCTATAAGCTCAAAAATTGTCTTACCAAACAGAGCCTACAACACTTAATGATTGGCTACGAACGTTAAGACACTTAATGATCGGTTATGAATGTTACGACAGTTACTGAATTTATGAATGACGGTAACAAGTGTTACAAGTAGTTAATGAACAGTTACGTTATAATGGCCATCAACCGCAGTCATTCATAAGGGTTAAGGCTAACACTATAAAAGGGACTCCCATCCGAGTGAGAAGCAAAACATTCTTATTCAATTCACGCATTCCATAATTCTCCGTAAGGAAGGAAGGTACCCTAAACAGTTGCGACCTCACCGGATTTGCTTTCGGGAGGTATTTCAAACGTATTTTCCAAGAACATTTGGCGCCCAACATGAGGCCCAATAAAACCAACCCAGGCCTCAAGTCCAATAAAAATTCCATGATCATCCCTGCAATCCGATATCCAAACACCGGCACTTGTTTTGGATCAAGGAGGATTAGCATACTGATGCCAAAATAGATGTTTCACTTAGAAATATTGCAAATGAATTGAAACCGTGCATGTAGCATGGTAGGAAAGTCGGTTCCAATGTTAAAAATCCTCTACCAAGAAAAGAAACTAAAGTTAAAGATGACCCAAGTGAGGATATAATGAAGGATAGAAAAACACTTAGAAAGGGGGGGTTTGAATAAGTGTAGTCTAAAAACTTGAACGATAAAAACAATTTGCACAGTTATTTTTATCCTGGTTCGTTGTTAACTAAATTACTCTAGTCCACCCCCACGGAGTGATTTACCTCACCTGAGGATTTAATCCACTAATCTCAACAGATTACAATGGTTTTCCACTTAGCCCACGACTAAGTCTTCTAGAGTATCCTGATCACTCTAGGAACAAATGCTTAGACACAAGCTAAGACTTTCTTAGAGTATCCTGACCACCACGTGATCACTCTAATTACAACTGCTTATACACAAGCTAAGACTTCCTAGAGTATCCTGATCAACACTTGAACACTCTAGTTACTTACAAATTAATGTAATCAAATAAGAGTATTACAATTGCTTCTGAAAAGCTATAATCACAACAGTGATATTTCTCTTAAAGTTTAAGCTTAATCTCACTAATATATTACAGCAGCAATGTAGTGAGCTTTGATGAAGATGAAGTTTCTGAGCTTAGAGTTGAACAGCGTTTCAACAAGTTTTTCAGAATAAGTTCGTTCAGAATTGGTAACCTTGCTTCTCATCAGAACTTCATATTTATAGGCGCTTGAGAAGACGACCGTTGGGAGCATTTAATGCTTTGCGTATTCTGTACAGCATTGCATTTAATGTTTCACGCTTTTGTCAACTACCTCGAGCCTTGTTCACGCTGTGTCTACTGACGTTGCCTTTAATAGCTTCTAGCGTTCCTTTTGTCAGTCAGCGTAGCCTGCCATCTTGTACTTGCTTCTGATCTAATGTTTGTGTTTACAACGTTTGAATATCATCAGAGTCAAACAGCTTGGTGCAGAGCATCTTCTTGTCTTCTGACCTTGAAGTGCTTCTGAGCGTGATACCATGAGGACCTCAGTGCTTCTGCTTCTGAACTCAAGTTCTTCTGATGCTTCCATAGACCCATGTTCTGATTCTGCCTTGACCATCTTCTGATGTCTTGCCAGACCATGTTCTGATGTTGCATGCTGAACCTTCTGAGTCAAAGCTTCTGAGCGCTGATTTGTGCATACTCTTTATATATTTCCCGAAAGGGAAATTTCAGTGTATTAGAGTACCACATTATCTCACACAAAATTCATATCCTTGTTATCATCAAAACTAAGAATATTGATCAGAACAAATCTTGTTCTAACAATCTCTCCCTTTTTGATGATGACAAAAACATATATAAATGATATGAATTTGCGATCAGAAAGAGCAGACGGCTAAAGACAAATACACAGCTATAGCATACGCATGTGAATATGTCTCCCCCTGAGATTAACAATCTCCCCCTGAGATGAATAATCTCCCCCTGAAATTAATACTAGAAGAATTTTATAAAGGGTTAATGAACTTTTTGGTCCCTCTAAATATTGCATATTTCGTTTTTAGTCCCTCCAAAAAATTTCTTTAAGAAATCGTCCCTTCAAATTTTTTTGTCTAAACTATTGGTCCCTAACGTCAAATTTTCTAAAGATTAGCTACGACTTTAGCCACTGATTAGCTACGAAATTTGACGTTAGGGACCAATAGTTCGAAAGAAAAATTTTGAAGGGACGATTTCTTGAAGGAAAATTTTGGAGGGACTGAAAACGAAATCTGCAATATTTAGAGGGACCAAAAAGTTCATTAACCCTTTTATAAATAAAAGACTTCCCTGAGTATTTCAGTAGAGACGTTCACATATGCTTGATCTTCAGAACATTCATGACTTCTGATTCCTGCTTCCATAGGACAGCTTCAGAACGTTGAATTTCTTTAGATCCTCAGAACATTCACAGCTTCTGATTCCTGCTTCCATCGGACAGCTTCAGAACTTGAATTTCTTTGATCTTCAGAACATTCACAGCTTCTGACTTCTGCTTCCATCGGACAGCTTCAGAACTTGAATTTCTTTGATCTTCAGAATATTCACAGCTTCTGATTTCTGCTTCCATTAGGACAGCTTCAGAGCTTGAATTTCTTCTTACATCACTTCATGCTAGATTGTACCAGAATATTGTTGAATGTACCAGAGCATCATCAGAGCATCTCTACATCCTGAAATGTTACAGAATAAAACTAAACGACAAAAGTCAGCATGAATGGGTCAGAACATAGAATATGTTTTAGAACACATAAAATGTATCAGAGCCACATAATATGTATCAGAACACATATGCATAATGTTTCAGAGCATATTCTATCATCAGAATATCTGAACATTCTTCCTTCTTGCTTCTTGCTTTTGATTCTGAAGCTTCATAGCACTCAGCTTGCTTCAAGAATCCAAGAGCTTGATTCTCTATAGAATTGCTTTTCCTCATCTTGTTGCTTCTTATTTTGATCTCTTAAAGAGGATCTTCAATCCCTGCAACAACACAACTTAAAGCATAGAACTTTGCAAGTTCTGTTAGTAATGTGGGGCCTTTTTACCCGGTGACTGATAATATTAATCAGATCATTTATCATATATTTTCTCCCCCTTTTTGACATAACATCAAAAAGAATATAAAAGATTCAGATGCAGAAAACGACAAAGGAAAGAAACAGAATAACTTTTCATTGATTAAACAAACAGAATTACAAAAGATGTATGCAGAATAAGCAGATGCTACAAGGAAAGAAAACTACAAGGACTCAAAGACTACAACCCTAGCTTAGACATAATCTTAGCTAACATATCATGAATCCCTGCGTTGTTCTCAGTTTGTCTAGCCATGAAAGCTTGAAACTCTGCATGCCTGTCCAGACGAGAAGCTCTACGGGAAGAGAATACATGAATCCAAGGAGGAAGTGAGAGACAGTTCATAGGAGGAGAGCTAATGTCTCAAACGGGGATTTCCCTTAACATAGAAGTCAAGAACATGAAGCTTAACTTCACCCAATATATCAAGAAAGTCTTCTTCCTTTGGATAAATGTTGATAACAGCATCACAGAAGAGATCTGACTTGAGACTTCTTGGAATCTTGAGTCTCTTGAGAGATTCGTCTTGAAATCAATGTCAGCGATCCCCGAGATTTGTTTCTCAACCTGGAACCAATCAACCCTTCCAATCGTTCTATTCAAATAGATCGACCACCCTTGAGCCTTCGTCTTCGCATTTGGTTTGGAACCATAAGCACTCAAGTCACCAGCGTCCATAGAATATTTACACAAAACTTCCATTTCTGATGGAGGAGTGGAGCAAGTTTTCAGTGGAGTAACCTCTTGTCTGTTGAATGCTAGTTGAGAGGAACTGGAAAACGGATTCATGGTGAATGCTAGTTTAAAGATGAAATAAGCTAGGGTTTATGCAAGATGCATATAAGAGAGAGAGAGAGAGAGAGAGAGAGAGAGAGAGAGAGAGAGAGAGAGAGAGAGAGAGAGAGAGCAAACAGAGATGACAATGAATGCACAAAGATACAGAAATAAAAAGAGGGAAAAGAAACGTTTGAGAAAAATAAAACGAAAAAGAAATAAACTGAAATGATGGATAGCATTTAATGTTACGTGACGTGAGGAGAGATAATAATGACAAAAGAAGTGATTAGCACAGTTACCTAAGTAGGCGTCCCCTCAACTGCACGCACGCTTGTCTAGAAATAGTGAACACGTGTTTACCATCTGGAAAGGCAGTTACAGCTGTTTTACTTTTAAAGAGATTCTGAATCAACTTAGACAATGAAACGTTAGTAATAACCGAATCACTACTTCTAATTGATTACAATCAGAACTTCTTATAAAAGACTAATCTAATCACATTTCAGAAGATACTCATACATAAGATCTTCTCATCTTCTCATCCTGGGCATAAATCCATACTGATATTCTTCAGAATGAACTTAAACCTATCTTCAGCAAGGGGTTTTGTAAAGATATCAGCCCATTGATGGTCTGTATCCACAAAGTTCAAAGATATAACACCCTTCTGAACATAGTCCCTTATGAAATGATGTTTAATCTCAATATGTTTAGCTTTTGAATGTAAGATAGGATTCTTTGATAAACATATAGAAGAAGTATTATCACAGAAGATAGGAATGTTACTCTCATATATCTGATAATCTTCTAGCTGACTTCTCATCCAAAGCATTTGTGTGCTACAACCAGCAGCAGCAACATATTTTGCTTCTGTTGTTGAGAGGGCAATTGTAGCTTGCTTCTTGCTGTACCATGAGATCAGATGACTTCCAAGAAATTGACAACTTCCAGAAGTGCTCTTCCTTTCAATTCTATCTCCAGCATAGTCAGCATCACAGAATCCTACTAAGTTGTATTCTTTGGATCTTCTGTAAACTAAACCAACATTAGTAGTACCTTTCAGATACCTCAGAATTCTCTTAACCGCAGTTAAATGAGATTCTCTCGGATCTGATTGGAATCTAGCACACAAACAAACACTGAAGAGAATGTCAGGTCTAGAAGCAGTTAGGTAAAGAAGAGATTCGATCATACCTCTGTACAACTTCTGATCTACCTTCTTACATACCTCATCCTTACCTAGGACACATGTTGGATGCATAGGAGTTTTGGCTTCTTTGCTTTCAGAAAGATTAAACTTCTTCAGAAGTTCTTTCACATACTTCGTTTGATGAACATAGGTTCCATCAGAAGTTTGGTTGATTTGAATCCCAAGGAAATACTTGAGTTCTCCATTCATGCTCATTTCAAATTCAGCCTGCATAGACTCAGGAAACTCCTTTCCAAGTGTAGCATTAGATGTTCCAAAGATGATATCATCAACATATATTTGACAAATTAAAATATCATTTTTAAAGGTTTTACAAAAGAGAGTAGTGTCCACTTTTCCTCTAGTGAAACCATTTTCCAGAAGGAAAGAACTTAAACGTTCATACCAAGCTCTAGGAGCTTGCTTCAATTCGTATAATGATTTCTTTAACTTAAAAACATGATTTGGAGACTTGGAGTCTTCAAAACCAGGAGGTTGATGGACATAAACTTCTTCATCTATATAACCATTTAAGAAGGCACTCTTGACATCCATCTGATAAAGAGTGATGTTGTGTTGAGTGGCAAAAGAAATTAATAGACGAATAGATTCTAACCTGGCCACTGGTGCAAAGGTTTCTGTATAATCGATCCCTTCTTGTTGACTATAGCCCTGAGCAACCAGTCTGGCTTTATTTCTTACCACTTCTCCCTTCTCACTTAGCTTGTTTCTGAACACCCACTTAGTGCCGATGATGTTGAATCCTTTTGGTCTAGTAACCAAGTCCCATACATCATTCCTTGTAAACTGATTGAGTTCTTCTTGCATGGGAATTATCCAGTCTAGATCTTCTAGAGCTTGATCAACAGAAGTTGGCTCTATCAAAGAAACAAGACCTAATTGACACTCTGCATTGTTCTTAAGGAATGCCCTTGTTCTGATGGGATCGTCTTTCTTTCCAAGGATCACATCTTCTGAATGAGCTGATGCAAGTCTAGGTGATCTTCTGACTGTTGGTTCTTCAGAAATCCCGAGATTCTCTAAAGATGCAGCAACTTGATCTTCTAATCCATTGCTTCTGAGACTCCCAGCTTCTGCAGCTTTGCTTCTTGGTTCTACAGCTTCTGATATATCAATATCTATATCTGCAAAATTCTCAAGCTGCTTTGGTTTTTCAAGACCAAGCTTATCATCAAACCTGATATTGATTGATTCTTCTACAATCATTGTTTCAGTATTGTATACTCTGTAGCCTTTAGAGCGTTCAGAATATCCAAGAAGAAAACACTTTTGTGCTTTGGAATCAAACTTACCAAGATGATCTTTAGTACTCAGAATGAAACACACACATCCAAAAGGATGAAAATATGAAATGTTGGGCTTTCTGTTCTTCCAAAATTCATAAGGAGTCTTATTTAGAATAGGTCTTATAGAGATTCTATTCTGAATATAACATGCAGTGTTTATTGCTTCTGCCCATAAGTGCTTAGCCATATTGGTTTCATTGATCATGGTTCTGGCCATTTCTTGTAGAGTCCTATTCTTTCGCTCTACAACTCCATTTTGTTGTGGAGTTCTAGGGCAAGAGAAATCATGGGCAATACCATTTTCTTTGAAGAACTCCTCAAAGAATCTGTTCTCAAATTCGCCACCATGATCACTTCTGACCTTTATGATCTTGCACTCCTTCTCAGATTGGATCTGAGTGCAGAATTCAAAGAACACTGAATGAGACTCATCCTTGTGTTTCAAGAACTTTACCCATGTCCAGCGGCTATAATCATCTACGATGACTAATCCATATTTCTTCCCTCTAACAGATGCTGTTTTGACTGGACCAAACAGATCAATGTGCAAGAGTTCTAACGGCCTTGAGGAAGAGACAACATTCTTAGACTTGAATGCAGGTTTGGAGAACTTTCCCTTCTGACATGCTTCACAAAGAGCATCTGATTTGTATTTCAGATTAGGGAGTCCTCTGACCAGATTTAGTTTGTTAATCTGAGAAATCTTTCTCAAACTAGCATGTCCTAATCTTCCGTGCCAGACCCATTGCTCTTCAGAAACAGACATAAGGCAAGTCACCTTCTGCTTCTCAAGATCTGAAAGATCAATCTTATAAATGTTGTTCTTTCTCTTGCTTGTAAATAGGATTGAGTCATCCTTCTGACTTACAGCCTTGCAAAACTTTTGATTGAAGATCATATCATAACCATTGTCACTTAATTGACTTATGGACAATAAGTTATGCGTTAATCCTTCTACAAGAAGAACATTAGTTATGGAAGGAGAGTTACCAAGACTTATGGTTCCAGAGCCAATGATTTTGCCCTTTTGATCTCCTCCAAACTTGACTTCTCCACCTGGTTTAAGCACCAGGTCTTGGAATGTAGACCTTCTTTGTCATGTGTCGCGAGCACCCAGAGTCCAGGTACCATGACATTTTGCTTTTTGTCCTCTTTGCAGCCAAGGATATCTGCAACAGAAATTATCTTCTCCTTAGGTACCCATTGTAGCAACCTACCTAAAAATTAAAACTTAGAGAGTCGCCACCTATTCTGAAGGGCGAATAGGAAACCCTACGCAGTATAGAGATCAGGGTAAGATACTATATTCAGGTCGAGGGAAGGTGTTAGGCACCCCCAACCCTTTCCTAAAGGCTAACATTTCAAAGATAAAGGTTTATGGCAAGGTTTATAGCTAAGGAATTGAATAGGAGAAAAATTAAGATTTTAGGGAGGGGGACTCGCCTTGTTGCCAAGTGCCTACGTATCTCCTTAGGGAGAATCAGAGTCAACGTAGTTCGGACACAGGATTGTACGCCTTAGAATTGAATTGAATGTGGTTTGAAGTTGTTTTGAAATTGTTTTTGAAATGCGAATGTTCGAAGGTATTTTGAGTTACCTTATCGTAGTTATGAACATCGCAGTGTTGAAGAGATGAAAATCTGTAGTATCGTGGTTTAGTGTTTTAAGATTCGGGCGTACAACCCTGATTTGATATGGCACTATTAACCGCAATGATCAATAGATTTGATCACCATAGTTAACAGATTAGTAAAGGATTGCTGGCAATTCTAATCGATTGATTCGATTATCACTTTTAGCAAATTAAAGTATTTTAATTATTAATTTATCGTTACCCCTCATAATCGATAGATTCGATTACAAATAATAACGAATTGATAAGGGGAAGTATGCTAATCATCATAACCAATAAGATGGTTAAAACCATTTAGCAAAATAATTATTATTTTAATTATTGGATTTGATTAAATAATTAATCGATTATTAACCATTGCGACCAATAGATTTAGTCGGAACGAATAATAAATTAAATCCTAATGTTTTGATACTTTAGCCCCAAATGGGAGGGAGCAAACCCTAATATATTAATATATTTCTCTAGGGTTGTTGTGATTTATATAATTGTTTAAACCGATTAAATAAATTAAATCGGATTAGTCGGATGATCAAGAAAATAATCCTAAGCCTAAATCTAATTTAATTATATCAATCCTAATTTTATAAGTTAATTAAATTAAATATTAATATTAATCTAAATAAACAATAAAACAAATAAATAAATAGATGCATAGGAACCTGGCACCAATCTTATGTGGTTAGCCCTTGAATGCCCATGGTAGAGGTGCAGATGCTGTACGTTAGATCAGGACTATGGGAAATCCTGTGGCTGACACTGAGGGTGCGTGATAGTCTTGTGCTGGCTGTGTGCACTGAATTTTGGATTGTGACCCTGCAAAATAAATCAACAAAATAATGTCTGGGCTATGAGTAGAACCCATGCCCTTTGAGTTAAGCACGCCTTTGCTTACCACTAGGCCAAATCACGGATTGGTTAGTCATATGGAAACAATGATTCAAATAAGAAACAAACGCCATGATGGCTTAGTCAAAGAATAGTCTTCGTGGGCCCTTCGTTAATGGTGCTGCAGCCAATAAGAGCAGAGAGAGAAGTCTGAAACTTCGACCAACCATTCACACTGTCCCACGCGTGCTCCTTCTCCCTCGTACACTGTTCACCTCCTTCTTCCTCGTACCTGCGGATCCACCTTCGGGCTTTGCTGCTGAAATACCTGCGGATTCTTCAAGAATCCATGGCCAGCCATGGCAGCGTTCAGCACCTGCAAGAATCAAAAGAAGGCAACGCCAAATAAACCCAGATCCACCAAAACCTATGCTACGAATTCAATGGTCGCGTTAGTTTTGATTAACAAGGACTAGAACTATGAATATGAAGCAGGAGAATGCTTATGCCCTAACAATGGCATATCCTTACCCCTGCGCTAAACCTTCAAAGCAATGGTTCTAATTGACTCTAAACATTATTATGAATTCAAATATATGCACGGAATTCATTTAAACACCATGTATCACCAGTTTGAGATTCTAGAAAGATGCAAACCGATGGTGTTTGAGGGAGACGATTCTGTTATGCTTTTACCTTGGATGAATGATTGTATCGCCTCCTGGGAGTCTGGGGAGATTGAAGAGAAGTTCAGAATCGGCTGAGTGTGGCTCCTCCTCCTTGTTCACGTTTGCCCTAGACCATCCGTTTTTTATGAATTTGCTAGGGTTCTTTTAAGCCAGATTTTCGTCCCCCCCCCCCCCCCACATACTGCATGCTTTTGTAATATATATGGATCCAATTAGGGTTAAAACATGGGAAAGAATCATGGGAATAATTGATACAAAATTGATTGGAAAATTTGCATAAAAACATTCTATTTTTGGTTCCACCATATCTCTTTCTCTCTCCACGAAATTTCCTTGATTTGATCTCAATATATTTCTCCAAATTTGATAGCAATGAGATCTTATTCCAATCTTTGGTTATTTTTATCATTTATTTAGCTTATATTGACTTTTTATGAATAAAAATTCAATATAATAAAAATAAATGAGTAAAAAAGAGAGAATGGAATTATGGGCTTCTAATGCATTCATGATCATGTTTAGAAACTCAAACCTAGGCCCATTAGTCAAAATAAGTGGTTTTGCTCAAATTGACTTTTGTGTATTTCTCCAAAATCAACCATCTTCAAAGCCTTGTATCTCCTTCAGTTTTAATCATATGAAAGCATTCTAGAACTTTTTAGAAAGCTAAAAGAGTCATTTAAATGAACTTTTTGGTTTCATCTCGATTGAAGTTTCCAAACTCATGTTATGAGCTTTGACCCAAAAGGTGTTTCTTGTTGACTTTTGAAGGGACCTGTAATCTCTTTGACCATATCTTCCAAATGGTGCATTTCTTGATCTTGGGCCCAACATCAAAGTTGTAGAGGATGAAATTTCCTTGAGAATAGGCTTTGAGTGGGGAATTTCTGATACTCCATGTAGAAGTTATGGCCAGTCAAAGTTGAGTTGACTTTTCCTATAGAAAACCCTAATTTGAACCTTTGCATTTGTTCATCTCTGAGTTTTTATTAATGGATCATGATCAACCTTTGATCATATGATGGATATGGCCTCACATACTTGATGTTGATCAAAAATCTTGAGGTTTGACTGTATTTTGACTATAGTTGACTTTTAGGTCAACACAGTCGATTATTGGTTATCTGAGCCATTGAGCGAGCAATCCTTGGGATAGAAGCTTGACTTTTGATATGGAGATGCTTTAATACATGTGAGACACCTTGGGATCCATTTGAGACTTTAGACACTCAACTTCCTTTGATAACCTGCAAGCCCTAGTTTTGAGACACCCTATTAGGAGAGAGTTGCTTGAGAAGAAACCCTGAGCCTTGAGTTATTGGAGATGAAAAGAGGAGGGCAAATTTTGGGGTATGACAGCTGCCCCTGTTCAATCTTCTTAAACCTGAAGAGTCAGATAGTGTGCACCTCCGTTTTTTTAATCCGGGCCATACCTCTGATCTGTAGAGATACGTGAACTGACTCTTTTTTATCGCTTAATGCTTTCGCATTTCTGAAAATATCACAGAGTCGCCACCGACCTTTTATTTTATCCAATTAAGGAAAGGTTTATAAAAGACACAGAAAAAAGACCTTTAAGAAATTCTGGGTAAGGGGTAGGTTATACAAAGGGAAGGTATTAGCACCCTTTGTATCCATGGTTATCCATGGGCTCTTAAGTTTGCTTAGCTCACTTGTTTTTCGATCATTTTTCAATTGCTCTGAAATTGCTCATATGTGGTTCCCAAATACTTTTGTAAATTGAATTTTGTAATGATCCGTGTGTGGATGTATACAAAATGCTTGTTTATCTTTCGAAAGATGTTTTGAAAAGAACGTTAACTTTGTAATAATCCGTGTTTGGATGTATACAAAGTATTGTCTTTTTTGAAAGTTTTGTTTTGAAAAACAACAGTGTATGAGAATTTTGTTTGTGTTGATTTGAGCAAGCAAACTAGGAGGTCTACCCTGAGTTATAAGGTCTTTATCCTATTTCCTTTAAAAATCTATCCTTTCACCGGATATAAAAGCAAGGTTCGATTTTGTACTCAAAACAGTAGAATTTGACTTTGATTTTGAAAGATTGTGAAAGGGATTTACCTTAAGAGGTGCAAATGTGATTGTGATTGGATTCAAATATTTATCTTTGAAGTTTAGTGATCTAACGGTTCAATTTTATCTTTGACATACACGCAGTTTATATTTGCTGGAAATTAAAATGCGGAAATGTAAAGTGCGGAAAGTAAATCTACGCTATTACATCGATTGTGCAGGAAATGTAAACTAGCCTATTTACATCAATTTGACATCCTATACATTTATCTAGGAATTTAAATTGCAAGAAAAATAAAAGGCATGTTTTTGGATTTTTTTATGATTTATTTTAATTATAATTAATGCAAGATTAATTAAATTAAAATGAAGAAAAAAGATGAAAATTGATTTAAACCTAGAAATTAAGTTTAAAATATGTACAAAAATATTTGTCAATTAATTTTAAAACAAAACTAATTTTTTTGGAATTTTTGAAAATGATTTGAAATTGATTTAAGTTAATTAAAACATAATTATGCAAATAATTATACAAATAATTAAAACTTAAAGATAAAATTATTCAAAATATTTACAAAATTATTTTATAATATATAAACAATATTTTATATAAAGAACAATTTTTTTTATGATTTTTTGATTGGTTAGAATAATTAAAAAGCAAATATATAAATATATACTAATTAATTATGCAAAATATTGAAATTTTGAAGAAAAATAAAATATTTTTATTTCAGAAAATAATATATTATTTTAGAAGTCTAAAAATATTTTTTGTGTATTTTTTGTATTTTTAAAACTATTTTTAATTAATTTAACAAAGAAATTAAAATAAAATAGAAAATAAAATAGAAATAAAAGGATACTGATCCTGTGTGGTAGGCTGGAGAGTGCATGATAAGGATTGTTTGATCTGGCGCGTTGGATGAGTCATAAATGAAATCAGATGGTCCAGAAATTGAGGGAACATCACTTATGACGCGCCTGCAAGACACAGAATTAGAGAAAATTTAAAAAGTACGCGCGCGCTTCTGAACCAATGAGGTGGAGACACCTCATCGTCTTCAACCTCTCGCCAGGGGTTTTTACAGCGCTTTTATGAAACAAGCGCTGTAGTTGATGAACCTCAAACCTGCAAAATAGCGAATAGGGGTAAACGTGAAAATAAATTTGGCGCGACCTGTCAGTTCAATTCGTTTGGTCCATGCGAATTCAATGGTGCTAATTAGAACCTCTAATTTTGCCTAATTTGGAAAGCCCTAATTTTGAAGCTATGAACCCTAAAATGGTGATTTCGTTTATACGTGTCCAAACTTCAATTAAGTTTCCAGAAATGATCTACACCTCAAACCAAACTCAATAGTATGTCTACATCTTGTTAAACATGTGTGAATAACCAGATACGAATTGATTTTAGTTTGAACAATTTTTGACCTGTGTAGCTCGATTCAGTGAGCTTCAAGGCTTGTAATTGATTGAGATAGTTTCAGTGATGTTCAAGGAAGGTGTATGAATGCTTAGTTTGTATTGAAATGGACTGAAATTACAAATTCGAATTTGAGTTTTCTTTGAATTTTTTCAAGTGATTACAAAGGTGTTATGTGCTATGTATGCTTCTGAACTCGCCTCTCCCTTGTTACTGAACTAAGATAGCTTATTTATAAGCTATGTGTGCTTAGAATTGAAGCTAATATGTGCCTTAGTTGCCTTTGTTGAAACTTTGGTTTTTTAATATTAAAAACCTTTGAAAAATTGACCAAGTCTTGCTCTCCTTCAATGCACCTGCCTTGCCCTTCAATTCTCTGCAGAAGATGAAGATTCCTTAGGGGTGAGTCATGCTTGGAAGTTAAGCTACCATTATCCATGCATTTTCCTTTTAATTTTAATCTTAAAGTAAGATAAAATCATGCAAAAAATGGATAAAAAAGGTATGGGCTTAGTCTTGGTCGTGGGAGGCCCATAATAACATGGCAAAGATGTTTGAACCATAAAAACTTGGCCCCTTTTGGAAAAAATGCCATTTTGAACAATGTTGGTTTCATGCATTTTCCAAACTTTAGCCAACTTTAACAAGGTGTAAATCCCTCAATTTTTGTCATATGAAGGAGATCTTGCACTTTTTGGAAACCTCAAAGAGTCCTCTAACCAATGCCTTTGGTCTCATGTCAAAATGATTTTTGATGCTCCTTGTGTGTCCTTTTGAAAAACGTGTCTTTTTGTTGACTTTGAAAATGACCTGTAATGTCTTTGGTCATATTTTTCAAATGGTGAATGCAATGACCATGGGATCAATTGCATTTGAAAGATAATTGAATTTCCTTCAAAATGAGCTTTGGTTTGAATTTTTTGGATGAAGGATGAGAGAGTTATGATCGGTCAAAGTTGAGTTGACTTTTCAGGCAAAAACCCTAATTTTGAATCTTAGAGTTTTGTTGATTTTTGATCTTTCCTTGATGAATTATGATCATCCAATGATCAAATGATGAATCCTTTGACAAAATATGGACTTTGACAAAAAATTTCATTTTTGACTGTCTGTTGACTTTTTTGGTCAAACGGGTCGTCTGTTGACTGTTTGAGCTGCTGACGGTGCGTCTGAATGAATTGAAGTTTGAAAATTTGTATGATGGTACTTTGAGATATATGGATGTGTATGAAATCCATTTGAGCTCTCAAAAACTTGTTGCTCCTGTAAAAACAAGAAAAACCCTGATTAGGGACTGTTTGTGTAGGAGACAGTTAAGCGTACCTGATTTTTGTGCAGTGTTGAGTCTCTGCTAATCGCGTGATATTCAGAAGACTTATAGAACAAAAATCTTGGAATTTTGAATTGTGAAAGATTGATTTGATTGATGGTACAAAACACTGAGAATTGTACTGCCAGCAGTTTGGCTGTCGACTGACTGTCCAGGTATTGATGTAGCAGTTAGAGTGAAAAATCAACAGTCAAAGTTAATTTTCTTTTTTTTTGTTTTTGTTTTTGTTTTATGTGAAAAATGAAAGTTTATTTACATGACTTGTTAAAAAAACATAGACATAAAAAATAACTAATATTTACGGTATGCGGGCAAAATTACCGATAATAACCCTGAAAATCATTTAATGCACAGAAATAGGAATATTTGACTGGCAGAAAACACAAAAAATATTATCTTAGTAATTAAGCAATATTATGACAAATAGTACAACATTTAATACTGACAGTACAAATATTACATACTATATTGAATAGTACGACGAATAAACGGTACATTTAAGAAATAAGAAATACGGCAAATTTTAAGAATGACGATTGATAACCCATGCTATGAACAATAACATGTAGATGATTGGGAGTGCAACCATTGCAGGTCCACACTCTTCAGGACTATGCAGGCAGAAGAAAGTCATGATCACCGTAGCAATGGTGATGACTGTAAGAAATAGTGTCTCTATCCATTTTGCCATTCTTGTCAGAGAAGAAGAGAAAATAGATATGAGGTAGGAATTTGAGAGATGAATTAGAATTTGATGTGAGATTTTATGGAAGAAAATGAGAGGTATTTATAGAATGGAAAGAAGGATAGAGACGTTGGGGAATAGTGTGATTCCGTACAAAAGGAAAATTTGAGTGGAAATAAGATTTGAAAGAAAGTGGAGATAGTGTTGGGAAAAAGAGAGATTTGATTTTTGAAAAAGAGATTTGAAAAGATTTTTGAAAATAATGGAATATAGTACAAAAATTAGTGGGAAACAAAAGATAATAATAATCTACTTGTTACCAGTACAGTCTGAGTTTCCTGATTCTGCGCCTGCAAAAAGATTTAACTCTGTACCAATTGTGTCAGTACTATTTATCTGTAAATAAATAAATAGCATGTGTGAAGTAATAAACAGCATTTGGCGTTTGCGTAAGAATAAATTCAACTGCAAGCCAAATTGCTGTACAAGAAAAATTCTAAAAACTAAGTATTTCATATGTCAGGATATTTATTGAAATAAAAATCCATGATTATATGAGACTCTTAATTTTCAGATTGGAGTTTTCTTGAAAAAAGATGCGGGCAAATTTTGGGGTATAACAGTTGCCCCTATTCAATCTTCTTAAACCTGAAGAGATTGTCTGAAATCTGAAGGTAGAAGATGATTGAATATTTAGATGCCCTGAAAATTTGCACTTACCTTGATCGGAAGAGATGTTGGAAGTTGCATTTGAATGTCGTCTGCGAAATGTTGTTGGCAGATTGAAACATTACCTGAGATGGGCTTTCAGATGCCACCTGGTAAATGTGTCGATGGTTTGTTCATCAGAATGAATTCATTGATTATATCTTGATGAAGGATTTGAAAGTCTTTGCGTTGACTGTTTCGGAACCGTCCAAGGTTACCGCTTTAAGTCTTGGAAGATGTTCGTTACGGAACTTGTCCAAAGTTTTTCCGATTTAGATGTTGGAAGTTGATCTTTGTGGAACCGTTTGAGGTATCGCTTTAGATCTGCAATATTAAATCGTTCTGGAACCGTCTGAGGTATCGCTTTAGATCTGTGATGCTAGATCGTTTTGGAACCGTCTGAGGTATCACTTTAGATCTGTGATGTTAGATCGTTCTGGAACCGTCTGAGGTATCGCTTTAGATCTGTGATGCTAGATCGTTTTGGAACCGTCTGAGGTATCGCTTTAGATCTGTGATGCTAGATCGTTTTGGAACCGTCTGAGGTATCGCTTTAGATCTGTGATGTCTGTTTTTGAGTTGGTAAGTGATCAGAATGAATCTTCGGCTTGATTATATCTGAGAGAACTGTTCAAGGAATTCAGGTGAACACTGCATGTGATTGAGAACATCTTTGTTGAAGATATCCGTCTACCTGAAAGATCAAGTTAGTGATATGCAATGTTTATGATGCATGTTAATGTGAGATATCCCCGGAGGAATATGCATGTGATGTTGTGTATGAATATGCGTATGAATATGCATGATGTATGATGTATGATGTATGAATGTGATGTATGAATGTGATGCGTGTCAAGCTTCTAGTTGGAAAAATAAATTCCCACTAGTCAGCTGGACATGAATGTATTGTGATCGTTGATGATCTTTTGTCTTGTTTGAATACCCTTGGCTGGGGAATTTCTTTGAGAACCCTGGGTATCCTGTTGAAGGATCTTTGACTACTGCTTGGGGGATCAAAGGTAACTGGAAGTTCTGATGTTCTTTCAAATGGGAATGAGGAAGATGCATAATCCTCCGATGCATTATCTGACCAAGTCCGGGTGCGGGGATCACACCTTCTGAAGATAGTAATCTGGAACAACCCTGCTGGGGGATAAGACTTCTTTTGAAGAGAAAATCTTTTTGAGGAATTTGCTGAGAAATGCGCTTCTCTTGGGGATTTTCTTCTGATGGGATAATGTCCAGATAATTAGGACATTTCCTGAATGCCATTCCTGTTTTTCCTGGTAAACATCAATCATATTCAAATGCACATGTTCATTCAAAGTTATCATTGGGATGCTTACGTATTTAAACAGAAAAAGTGAAAATAGTGATTTTTGAAAAAGCTGCATTGAAAAGAGCCATGATAGGTGGGTTAGCACAGGGAGACAACAATCCTAGAAGTAGGAAACTGTCAGAAAGTTTTGAAAAATATTTATGAAGATAAATAGCTATGTGAAAACGATCCAGTCAAGTTTCAACTCTGCTATTGCCAATCTGTCTTCGAGTATCTCATCCCTCACTTGTTGGAAGAAAGTGATTGGACTGATCGGTGTCTTTGAGGTGTTGAATCTTGATGGTGAGTAGGCAGCTGAACGGAACACAGTTGTATGCTTCATTCCCTAACTTTTGCCTAGGCTGCCCTTTCAGGTTTTCAGCCTACCGGGATAGTATTTGTTTAGTCTCTAATTTTTGCCTGGACCGCCCTTTCGGGTTTTCAATCCACCGAGACGCTCATTTTTGCCTAAGTTGCCCTTTCAGGTTTTCAACTTAGCGAGCTGTTTTTTTTCTTTTTAAGCGTAGTATTTTTTGACTATGTCAGCATTCACAGGATGTGGGAAATCCTCGCCATCCATGGTGGTAAGCAACATGGCGCCGCCGGAGAATATTTTCTTGATTATGAATGGTCCCTCGTAGGTGGGAGTCCATTTGCCTCTGGGATCACCTTGTGGTAAGATGATGCGTTTGACAACCAAGCTACCAGTTTGGTATGCTTGACTTTTGACTTTTTTGTTGAAGGCTTTGATCATACGCTTTTGGTATAGCTGACCATGACAAATAGCTGCGAGCCTTTTCTCATCAATCAAGTTTATCTGGTCCAACCGTGTTTGAATCCAATCGTATTCGTCTAGATTGGCTTCTTTCATAATCCTTAGGGAAGGAATCTGAATTTCAATTGGAAGAACTGCCTCCATACCATAGACTAAGGAGAATGGAGTTGCCCCTGTTGAAGTACGCGCAGATGTGCGATAACCATGAAGAGCAAAAGGCAACATCTCATGCCAGTCTTTGTAGGTTACTGTCATTTTTTGTATGATTTTCTTGATATTCTTGTTGGCAGCTTCCACCGCGCCGTTCATCTTTGGTCGATATGGAGAGGAATTATGATGCTTGATCTTGAACTGTGTGCAAAGTTCAGTAATCATTCTGTTGTTTAGATTTGTGCCATTGTCCGTGATAATCCGTTCAGGGATACCGTATCGACAAATGAGATTGCATTTGATGAACCGGGCTACCACATTCTTGGTAACAGAAGCAAATGAAGCTGCTTCTACCCACTTTGTGAAGTAGTCAATAGCGACCAGGATAAAGCGATGTCCGTTGGAGGCAGTAGGTTTGATTTCTCCAATCATATCAATACCCCACATTGCAAAAGGCCAAGGAGCCGTCAGGACGCTTAATGGAACTGGAGGTACATGTACTTTGTCAGCGTATATCTGGCATTTGTGACATGTTCGGGAGTGATGATGGCAGTCTGTTTCCATGGTAGACCAGTAATAACCTGCTCTCAGGATCTTTTTAGCCATTGTATGTCCACTGGAATGAGTACCGAAGGCACCATTGTGTATTTCTTCCATGATCTGTTCTGCTTCCTTCTTGTTTACACAGCGAAGTAAAGTCGAGTCATGGTTGCGTTTGTATAGGGTTCCATTGCTTAGAAAGAATTTGGCAGCAAATCTCCTTAGAAACTTTCTGTCGTTAATGGATGCCCCTTCAGGGTACTCCTGAGCTTCGAGATATCTTTTTACTTCATAGAACCATGGTTTTTCCTCGGTTCCTTCAGTATTGATCTCATTGCAATAAGATGGTTCATCTTGCCTGTAAATGATGATCATAGGCGCCTCGTTGTCCCACCTGACTTTGAACATGGATGACATGGTAGCTAAAGCATCAGCTAGTTGATTTTCCTCGCGTGGGATGTGTTCGAAAGTGATTTCTTCGAAGTAAAGAATCAAACTCAACACATATTCTTTGTAAGGAATTAGATTCGGGTGCTTCGTGTCCCATTCCCCTTTAACTTGGTAGATTACCAAGGCCGAGTCTCCGTAGACTTCCAGGAATTTGATTCTTAGATCGATTGCAGCTTTGAGACCCAGAATACATGCTTCGTATTCGGCTATATTGTTAGTGCAATTGAAGCATAACCTGGCAGTGAATGGTGTGTAACTTCCTGCGGGGGAAATGATCACAGCTCCGATGCCATTGCCAAGTGCATTAGAAGCTCCGTCAAAAACCATAGTCCACCGGGATCCTGGCTCGGGTCCCTCTTCTGGTCCTGATTGTTTGTAGTCATTGACTAGCATAATGTCTTCGTCTGGGAAGTCAAAGTTCAATGCTTGATAATCATCCACTACTTGATGAGCCAGATGATCAGCTACCACACTTCCTTTGATTGCTTTTTGTGAAGTGTATTGAATGTCATATTCTGTTAAGATCATTTGCCATCTTGCTATTCTTCTAGAGAGAGCAGGTTTTTCGAACACGTATTTGATGGGATCCATCTTGGAGATTAGGAAAGTGGTGTGATTTAGCATGTACTGTCTTAGTCGGCGAGCTGCCCAAGCTAAGGCACAACAAGTTTTTTCGAGTAGTGAGTATCTTGTTTCACAATCGGCAAACTTTTTGCTAAGATAGTAGATTGCGTGCTCCTTTCGGCCGGATTCGTCATGTTGCCCTAGCACACACCCCATTGAGTCTTCTAACACAATTAGGTACATTATCAGAGGCCTGCCTTCCACAGGTGGCAACAAGATTGGAGGTTTTTGAAGATATTCTTTGATTTTGTCAAAGGCTAACTGGCATTTGTCATTCCACCTTTCCACTTGATCTTTCTTCAGCAGTTTGAAGATCGGCACACAAGTAGTAGTCATGTGGGCAATAAATCGGGCGATGTAATTTAGACGTCCCAAGAATCCTCTGACTTGTTTCTCGGTACGAGGTATAGGCATTTCTTGAATGGCTTTAACCTTGGCGGGATCAACCTCAATACCTTTGCTGCTGACGATGAAACCTAAGAGTTTGCCGGATCTTACTCCAAAGGTACACTTATTAGGGTTCAGTCGCAACTTGTATTTCTTGAGTCTGTCAAACAACTTGTGTAAATGACCCAGATGTTCCTCCTCGGTGTTGGATTTTGCAATCATGTCATCGACATACACCTCTATTTCTTGATGAATCATATCATGAAATAGCGCTACCATTGCACGTTGATAGGTCGCTCCTGCGCTTTTCAGACCAAAGGGCATTACTTTGTAACAAAAGGTTCCCCAGGGTGCTGTGAAGGTTGTTTTTTTTCCATGTCTTCGGGTGCCATCTTGATTTGATTGTACCCTGAGAATCCGTCCATAAAGGAGAATACCTTGCATTGTGCGGTATTGTCAACCAGTACATCGATGTGTGGTAAAGGGAAATCATCTTTGGGGCTTGCCCGGTTCAGATCTCTGTAGCCCACGCACATTCTGACTTTCCCGTCTTTTTTAGGTACAGGGACGATGTTAGCTATCCAAGGAGGATAACTTACAACTTTTAGGAATCCGGCATTGAACTGTTTTTCAACCTCGTCTTTGATCTTTTTTGACATATCAGGCCTACTCCTTCGTAGTTTCTGTTTGACTGGAGTGCTACCTTCTTTGATTGGCAGGCGATGAACTACGATGTCCGTGTCAAGGCCTGGCATATCCTCATAGGACCAGGCGAATATCTCGACGTAGTCTCGCAGCATTTGAATCAGTCTTTGCTTGACGCTGTGTTCTAAATCAGCCCCTATTTTGACTTCTTTCATTTCTTCGTTGCTGCCTAAGTTGATGACCTCAATTGGCTCCTCATGAGGCTGTATGGCCTTGTTTTCTTGTTCTAGCAGCCTTGCAAGTTCTCTTGGCACTTCACAATCTTCCTCACTTTCGTCCTCAGTTTGGTAGATCGGATTTTCAAAGTCATGACGGGCAATAGCAGAATCGTTGTTGACTGGATCCAGAGTGTATGTGAATCTGCAAATTAATTATGTGAGTATGTGTGAAGAAAAAACATAGCTATTTGAAAGCGAAGAAAGAAGGAAAAAGGATCACAAAGTTTAAATATGCAAGCGTCCCATGATTTTATTGAATGCACATGATCATGATATGATAAGCCCTTATAGAAGGACCAGTGTACTAAGGCACACGGCTTTCAAGCTCATGGTTCGATTGTTCAGGAACCACTTTTATCTTTGCACATTATACACAAAGAAAACAGGAAATGGCATTTACTCCTGGTCAAAGGAGATCACATCCTCAGCTTTCCAGTTGTTCAATCCACTGTTGTGAGCAGGGGGTACCCAGCTGTTCCAGTTGCAGTTGTCTTTTTCATCTTCCACAGCATTGATTTCATTAGTGGGAAAATGAGCCGGTGTTCCTTCGGGATAAGTGATATACTCTGCTGGATACGAGAGCCCAGGCTGAGATATCTCTGTTGGCTGAGCGAGGTGCTCGATAAGGCCGTCCCATGAAGTCGGGATGATGTTTTGAATAGAGACTTGTGCATCTTGATGAGGAGTGTATGCTGACAGAAAGCAACCCTCGTTATTTGGTGTTTCCCTGGCTTCTTCGAAAGCGAAATTGTCATCGTAATGTTCATCCCATCCAGTTGGGACAATGTCCTCCATAGCAATATGTGAGCTTGGAGGAGCGGAATATTTCACCATATAGTCATATTTGCCGCTGGGTTCTCCTAGCGTGTCCCATACTTCTTTGGGTGGATTTTGATATTGCTCAGTGACGGAACTTGTGAAACTTTCGTCATTTCCAATTTGATCACCCCATCCAGTCGGGGTAAGGTCCTCCATAGCAATATAAGAATTTTGAGGTGTGGCATACTGATAATTATACCCGCCGTTTGGTTCTTGAACAGCATCCCACATTCCCATGGAAATGGGTGGAATATCATCCGGATATGGCTGAATGATATGGTTCATGAACACTCCTTCATCTTCAATAGCGTTTACTTCTTGGCTGACGAAGTGTGACATCAATCCTTCAGAACGAGGACTTTGATCATTCTTTTGATTTTTGCTATCATAGCCCAGGCCTAGCTTGTCAAATTTGTAGGGTATATCGGGAAGCTGTCCCCATACTGTGCAATCACCCTGTTCAATCATGGCTTTGGCATCTTTGAGAGAAGCCATAGCTGTAGTTGGAGTAGCAGGAATATGCTTGGTGGTAGAGACATCTGGGGAGACCACCTCAAATGATTGGCATGGAGTTTCGATGAATTCGTCCTCCAACTCAACATATTTGGAATTGCTTAGGTGACTAACCACATATTCCTCTTCGCCATAGACTGTGACAATCTTTCCTTTTACTGGATATTTTAACTTCTGATGCAGGGTAGAAGTTACAGCGTTTGCCCCATGTATCCAAGGGCGTCCAAGTAAACAGGAGTAGGCTGGGTGAATTTCCATTACGTAAAAGATAGAATCAAAGATTTGAGAACCCACTCTGATTGGGAGATTCACTTTTCCGTATACCGTTCTGGTTGAACCGTCAAAGGCTCTTACCACAACATCACTTGGTTGTAACACAATTCCTTCGAAGTCAAGCTTTTCTAGTACTGTTTTTGGTAACACGTTCAGAGAAGAACCGTTATCTACTAGCACATGAGATAGAGTGGTGCCATTACATTCAATGGAGATATGTAAGGCTTTGTTGTGATTTTTTCCAGCAGGGGTTAGATCCACATCGGAGAAACCGAGACCATTGCTCACGGTTAGATTGGCAACACAATTCTCAAATTGGTCGACTGAGATCTCTTGAGGCACATGCGCAGCTTTCAGGAACTTCATCAGGGCTTTGGCATGAGCTTCTGAATATTTTAGCAGAGATAGCATTGAGATTTTTGAAGCGGTGTGCCCCAGTTGCTCAACAATATTGTAATCACTCTTGCAGATGATTTTCAATATTTCCTCCATTTCTTGCTTTGATGGATCCTCAGCAGTGATCTCCACCGGGGTTTGAACTTGTTCAACTTGTGGCTCTTTGCCTCGAGCGTTGACATTTTGATTAGGAACTGGAACTCGGACTGGACCAGCAGCAACATTTGGAGAAATTTCTGGTGAAAAGATTCTTCCACTTCTCGTGATCTTGCTGGTACCCACAATATTACCCACAGTTGGAGTAGTTAACTTTGCGGTCTCTTCAGTCGAGGTACTCTGCTTAACTCCATGAACATAAACATTAGCGTCATATCCCCATGGGACAGCTTTGTCTGAGGAGTATGGAAATGGAGTTAGACTAGCAATGACTACTGATGCCACTTTGAGTGTAGCAAAAATTTTGAATGGAACCTTGGCAGAGATTTTGAATGGTAAGCTGGAGATCACTGAGGCATCCTCTATTTTTACCCCGTTTGCAAAGACTTCGCACAGCACGTCCATAGAAGGGAGCCTCTCAAACATAATGATACGGCGATCCATCCATTTTTGAATTCCCATCCTCAGATTTTCACAACCATTGGGCAGGCATGAGCAATAAAAGCAGTCGGGGTCACATCCTGGGAAGTAACCAGCTCGGATTAGCTTTCCTTTGACTTCGCAGAGTGGAGTTGATAATTCGTTCACATCATAGATGTAAACAGTGTCCAGGATAGCATTAACAGTTTTGTCATGCTTTGGCATAGGTGCAGTGATGACATTTGGAGTTTCTGGAGGATCGAACTCAATTTCACCAGCATCTATCATATCTTGTATTTTATTTTTCAGGGCCCAGCAGTGATCTGCGTCATGTCCTGGACAGTTTGAGTGATAGGCACATGTCGCATCAGGGCGATAATTCGGAGAGGAAGTGTTGACATTCTTTTGAGGACCTCTTAAGGTGATCAGATCTGCTTTTAGCAAGTGTTGCAATGCCTGAGAGATTGGCATGTTGATTTTGGTGAAATTTCTTCTTGGTGCATCTGGTCGATGCGTATATTTTGGCTGTTGATCTTTTTGAGGTGCAGATGCGGAGATCAGAACTGCCCCTACAGATTGATGCTGCTCACTTTTGTGACTTTTCTGAATTTGTGTTGCATTGACCTCATTTCTCCCGCTGATGGGCCTTTTTGTAGTACCAGAGGAGGTACCTATTTGAATTTTTCCATTTTGAATGCCACTTTCGACACGTTCTCCGGTCAGTATCAGGTCAGTGAAACCTGATGATGAGCTTCCCAGCAAATGGCTATAGAAAGGGCCAGTTAAAGTGCCCATGAACATGTCAACTAGTTCGCGATCAGATAAGGGTGGTTGAACCCTTCCAGCCATATCTCTCCACTTTTGTGCATATCCTTTGAAACTTTCTTTTGGTCCCATAGACATGCCCCTTAGTTGAGTACAGGTTGGCGCAAGATCAGCATTGTACTGGTACTGTTTGTAAAAAGCAGCAGCTAATTCTTCCCAAGTATGAACCTTGGTATTTTCCAGCTGGTAATACCACTCGAGTTGTGTACCCGACAGACTTTCTTGGAAGAAGTGAATCCACAATTTGTTATCTGTTGTATGAGGTTGTATCTTCCTCACATAGGATCTCAGATGTAGTTTCGGGCAAGAAACTCCATCATATTTTGCAAAGACTGGAACTTTGAATTTTGGAGGGATAACAACATCCGAGATGAGCCCTAGATCATTGAAATCTAAGCCAGGTATTTTTTGTATCTCCATAGCTTTCATACGGTCTTCCAGCTGTTGGTATTTTTCATCATCCGGTTCGTCCCCAGAATGATCATTTTCTTCATTTGAAGAGAGAGAGGGTTTAGCAGAACCCTGGTTGCTTTGATTGTCTTCTTGTTCATCATCACCGACTATCTCAAGGATCGGTGGCTTTTTGAACTTTTTGACTGGAATTTTGATCTTTCTTCTCAGGTGACTCACGCCTACAGATCCTTTGGGCTTCTTTTTCTTCTTGATTATCAGGGCTTTCAGTTCTTCTTGCCCCTTTGCCAGTTCCAGAATTGCCACTTGGACTTGGGCATTCTGTGCTTCGAGATTCTTGATACTCATTTCAGATTCCATCTCTTCTGACTGAAATAAACAGCGAGAAGATGAGAAATCCGTCATGTGAACCTGTTATGAAATGTGTATGACTGGATGCCATGCAATGTATGAAATGCAAATGCAATGTATATGAATGCAATGTATGAAATGTATATGCAATGCATGAAGTGAAATGTGTGTGCAATGTTTCAAGGATCTTAGAGTTTAGATTTGTTAAAGAAGAAACAAACGTTAGTTAATCAATTTATTTCTCTTTTTTTTTGCTTCTTTTTTTCTTTGCCTCATTTGGGCTTACAAGACAGAAAAATAAATGATCCTTCAGGTCTCCCGTGGACGCTTTCTCTTTGCCCCCAGGAATGTGTTGATCTGTTGTTCTTCTTGAAGCTGTCCGGTGAGCTCCAATATCCTTCTCTCATAGTCTTGACAGTATGATTTGAAGGTGTCTCTTTCCTCTTTGAGTTGAACCCAAGATTTTTGCAACTCTTCTAGGTCAGTTGGCATATCCGGGTGTAGAATAACTTGAGGTTCATATCCTTCGACCTCTGGTTCAATAGTCACAGGTAGAACAGCAGGATATGGCATAAGGAGTTTCTGAGCATGAGTGCGGACCCATCTGAGGTAGGGTTCCATAGGAATAGAATTCCATTGCCCCAGAGTTTTGCTTTCTATTCTATAGACACTGCCCCATGCATGTATGAACCTTCGTCGGTGTCTATGAGAATCATTCTCGTAATCAAACACAATGCCATGGATAATCATGTCATGAGGACCGTTGCTCCTTGCATATCCGAATTGGCGTAGAGCTAAAGAGGGATTGTAAGTGATGCCTCCTTTGATGCCAAGGAGTGGCACATTAGGGTATTCTCCACAATGATCAATGATAGTAATGTCTCTTTGAAAGAAGTTGTTCCACCGGATATCTGAATGAGACAAAGACATAATCCTGTGAGACCATTGAATTCTTTGTTCATTTCTCAACACTGATCGGGGAAGATGAAATGTAAACCATCTAGCCAATAGTGGTATACAGCACATGAGAGTTCCTCGTTTCTTCATGGTACGAGTGTATAGAGAATGTAGAATGTCTCCCAGCAATGTTGGTACCGGGTTACGGATTAGGAAAAGGTTGATGATGTGTACACTTATGAACTGGTCGGGATTAGGGAATAAAACCAACCCATAGATCAAAAGTGCCATAACTTCCTCAAAAGCTGGATAACTTTTGTTTTCTAGCAGTAGTCGAGCCTTTTCCAATAAGAACTTGGCAAGCAAACCCTCGACTCCACTCTTTGTTTCCCAATTGGACTTGATTTCTGATTTCCGCAGATGTAAAGCAGCGGCAATGACTTCAGGTTTTGGAATCCTTTCTAAACCATTGAAAGGTAATTGATTTCGAACAGGCAATCCCATTAGTTCAGAGAATTCTTCCAAAGTGGGTACCAACTGGTAATCAGGAAAGGTAAAGCAATGATGTTCAGGGTCAAAGAACTGGAACAAGACCCGTATCATATCTTCTTCAAATTTTGAGGTAACCAAATGGAGTAGGTGACCATGCCTTTCAGTGAATTGAACATTCCTGGGGAATTCTGGTACCGTTGAGATGTTGATTCGGATGTAATCTTTGGTGGCGGGAGCCATTACCTGCAAAAACAAAGGTAAACTCTTTGATCCTTGAAGTGTTTGGTGCAAAAATGATATGCTTATGATGCAAACATGTGGCACACAAAAACAAATCAAACAATAGCCTTAGGTTTAAAGGCTTGCATGGAGCTGATAGGTGATACCCTCCCCACTGAAGTTGAGTTGGTTAAAACCTGTCCTAGAATAGTATTCGGGTTCTATGATCCTTGGAAGTAACATCTCAATACGGTGCTCGAGCGGCCGATCAAAATATTCCTCGAGGATAACTAACTTCGATCAATTTCAAAGCTAGCCACTTAATAGGCCACAAGTCAAGTTCAACTAAAAAGGTTCTAAGACAAATTAGTGTTTAATGACATTTCGGAAGCCTAATATACTCCTTGATCGTTTTCAAGGGACATCAGTATAAACCAAAGTATCACACTAATGATGACTACCAGATCAACCGTATCGGTACATGCCGTACAGTTTCCTTGGTCTATTGTCATATACTTAAGGTATCTCGAGATTCGGGTTAGAATCTTTCACACAAGCAAAATACCCAAGCAAACCTTTGAAAGATAAAGCAATCAAATCAACCAATTGAAAACATCGACCTATTCTCTTAAGGTAACCCCTTTTGAAAACATTGTGTTTTTGAAAGTAAATCCCCAGCAGAGTCGCCAGTTCTGTGGACCTCCGTTTTTTTAATCCGGGCCATACCTCTGATCTGTAGAGATACGTGAACTGACTCTTTTTTATCGCTTAATGCTTTCGCATTTCTGAAAATATCACAGAGTCGCCACCGACCTTTTATTTTATCCAATTAAGGAAAGGTTTATAAAAGACACAAAAAAGACCTTTAAGAAATTCTGGGTAAGGGGGTAGGTTATACAAAGGGAAGGTATTAGCACCCTTTGTATCCATGGTTATCCATGGGCTCTTAAGTTTGCTTAGCTCACTTGTTTTTCGATCATTTTTTCAATTGCTCTGAAATTGCTCATATGTGGTTCCCAAATACTTTTGTAAATTGAATTTTGTAATGATTCGTGTGTGGATGTATACAAAATGCTTGTTTATCTTTCGAAAGATGTTTTGAAAAGAACGTTAACTTTGTAATAATCCGTGTTTGGATGTATACAAAGTATTGTCTTTTTCGAAAGTTTTGTTTTGAAAAACAACAGTGTATGAGAATTTTGTTTGTGTTGATTTGAGCAAGCAAACTAGGAGGTCTACCCTGAGTTATAAGGTCTTTATCTTATTTCCTTTAAAAATCTATCCTTTCACCGGATATAAAAGCAAGGTTCGATTTTGTACTCAAAACAGTAGAATTTGACTTTGATTTTGAAAGATTGTGAAAGGGATTTACCTTAAGAGGTGCAAATGTGATTGTGATTGGATTCAGATATTTATCTTTGAACTTTAGTGATCTAACGGTTCAATTTTATCTTTGACATACACGCAGTTTATATTTGCTGGAAATTAAAATGCGGAAATGTAAAGTGCGGAAAGTAAATCTACGCTATTACATCGATTGTGCAGAAATGTAAACTAGCCTATTTACATCAATTTGACATCCTATACATTTATCTAGGAATTTAAATTGCAAGAAAAATAAAAGGCATGTTTTTGGATTTTTTTATGATTTATTTTAATTATAATTAATGCAAGATTAATTAAATTAAAATGAAGAAAAAAGATGAAAATTGATTTAAACCTAGAAATTAAGTTTAAAATATGTACAAAAATATTTGTCAATTAATTTTAAAACAAAACTAATTTTTTTGGAATTTTTGAAAATGATTTGAAATTGATTTAAGTTAATTAAAACATAATTATGCAAATAATTATACAAATAATTAAAACTTAAAGATAAAATTATTCAAAATATTTACAAAATTAGTTTATAATATATAAACAATATTTTATATAAAGAACAATTTTTTTTATGATTTTTTGATTGGTTAGAATAATTAAAAAGCAAATATATAAATATATACTAATTAATTATGCAAAATATTGAAATTTTGAAGAAAAATAAAATATTTTTATTTCAGAAAATAATATATTATTTTAGAAGTCTAAAAATATTTTTTGTGTATTTTTTGGATTTTTAAAACTATTTTTAATTAATTTAACAAAGAAATTAAAATAAAATAGAAAATAAAATAGAAATAAAAGGATACTGATCCTGTGTGGTAGGCTGGAGAGTGCATGATAAGGATTGTTTGATCTGGCGCGTTGGATGAGTCATAAATGAAATCAGATGGTCCAGAAATTGAGGGAACATCACTTATGACGCGCCTGCAAGACACAGAATTAGAGAAAATTTAAAAAGTACGCGCGCGCTTCTGAACCAATGAGGTGGAGACACCTCATCGTCTTCAACCTCTCGCCAGGGGTTTTTACAGCGCTTTTATGAAACAAGCGCTGTAGTTGATGAACCTCAAACCTGCAAAATAGCGAATAGGGGTAAACGTGAAAATAAATTTGGCGCGACCTGTCAGTTCAATTCGTTTGGTCCATGCGAATTCAATGGTGCTAATTAGAACCTCTAATTTTGCCTAATTTGGAAAGCCCTAATTTTGAAGCTATGAACCCTAAAATGGTGATTTCGTTTATACGTGTCCAAACTTCAATTAAGTTTCCAGAAATGATCTACACCTCAAACCAAACTCAATAGTATGTCTACATCTTGTTAAACATGTGTGAATAACCAGATACGAATTGATTTTAGTTTGAACAATTTTTGACCTGTGTAGCTCGATTCAGTGAGCTTCAAGGCTTGTAATTGATTGAGATAGTTTCAGTGATGTTCAAGGAAGGTGTATGAATGCTTAGTTTGTATTGAAATGGACTGAAATTACAAATTCGAATTTGAGTTTTCTTTGAATTTTTTCAAGTGATTACAAAGGTGTTATGTGCTATGTATGCTTCTGAACTCGCCTCTCCCTTGTTACTGAACTAAGATAGCTTATTCATAATCTATGTGTGCTTAGAATTGAAGCTAATATGTGCCTTAGTTGCCTTTGTTGAAACTTTGGTTTTTTAATATTAAAAACCTTTGAAAAATTGACCAAGTCTTGCTCTCCTTCAATGCACCTGCCTTGCCCTTCAATTCTCTGCAGAAGATGAAGATTCCTTAGGGGTGAGTCATGCTTGGAAGTTAAGCTACCATTATCTGTCGCACGCTCGCGAAAATGAACAACAGAGTCGCCACCAATATATTTATCCCAAAGAGGGAAAGGAATATCAGAAAACCTAGAATAAGGATAAGAAAAGGTCTTGCGACCAAAGATAGGGTACGGAAGTCGGTTACGCGAGGGGAAGGTGCTAGCACCCCTCACGCCCATCGTACTCGATGGTATCCACCTATGTTTGTTGCTATCTAAAGGGTGTATAAATCTAAAGCTTAGTTACTAAGGGAATGCATGCAAATGAATGAAAAAGAAACACGGGGAAAATAAGGTTTATAAATAGTTGTGCTCGCTTAGGCCCCGCGACCCAATGCCTATGTATCCTTTTCAGGAATCAGAGCGCCGTAGTTCGGCTCTTTAGTTTTTGTTTGTTTTTGTGTTTTTTAGTGGACGAAGTTACATTCGCACTCCGCTGCTCGACCTCTGGAGTCTTAAGCTGGGAATGGAGCGGAAATAACGTGTCCGATTAGGAGAAAGAATGCCCTGAAGGCAAGAGAAAGAATGCCTCGGGGGCAAGAGAGAGAAGAAAGATTTTGAGCGTTTCGAGGAAATCCCTTAAGCAAGGGAAACTCGAGTTACTCTTTGGTTTGTGTTTTTTAGAGGTTGGGAACTTACGCATGAATGGAACCCTTAAGCAAGGGAGCCCCAAGCACTCGAACATCCCTTAAGCAAGGGAAGTTACAAACTTCCATTCCCTTTTTATTAGTCAAAGTATTTATTAGTCATTTTTTATGAGTTTTCTTGGTATTTTTTATGGGAAATTTATTCAATTATTTTTAGATGTTTTAAGTGTTGTAAAAGAAAAGAAACTAGCCTAAGTGAAAATTAGCCTAAGTATGAAGGGAATTTCTACCTAATGTTATCATGGTTTCTACCTAAGGTTAGGAATAAAAGAAACATGAAAATAAAGTCACAATTAGAAGTCAATAGTGAGTAACACAATGGTACAAAAATTGGCATGCAAGCATATAGTAACAAGTCAAAAATATAGTACAAAATGAACCAAAAATACTACTATTTTTTATATTGATTTTTATGGGAGAAATTGAATTACAAGTCAAGTAAAAAGACTAAAACAAAATAGCCTAAAACTACTATTTCTTAGTGATTATTCTTTTTGTCAAAAAATTGGATTAAAGTCTCAAAATGATAGTGGAAAAATTAGCAATTAATCACTAAAAGAAATAGCAAAAAAAAAAACTAATTAAAATTAAAAATTAAAATGTGATCAGGGGTGAAAATTGAAGATAGTGGGGTGAATAGCAATTCAGGCGCAGGCCCAGGGAATTGGCCCACAGCACTGTTTTTGTTATCAGATTTTTCTTGTGTACCAAAAAAATGACAGTGACGGGCCACGGGGGGTATGAACAGTAAAACGGCCCAAGATCTCTAATTATTATTGTTTTCAGACTTTTTATTATGATCCATTAATTCAATTAAGACTAAATTAATACTAATTAAACCAATTAAACACAATTAATCATAAAATTAATTAAAAGAAAAGAAAAGAGGAATAGGGAAAAGGGATTGTGTCGTTTCAGATTCTTTCGTTCACTCATTCTCGTTCTCACCTCTCTCAGACCCAAACAACTTCGCCGGAAATCGCCTCCCGGCGGCGACCACGGCGGAGACGCCTTGAAACACCACAAACCTAGCATAGCCTTGTTCATCTCCTTCGGCTAATTTCGAATCCGCCCTCATTTTCCCTCAATTTCCACTCGTTTCATCCTGAATCTAAAACCCTAAGTTAAACTGAAAGCTCAATCAAACGGCAATGGAGGCGAATTGAAGAGCGAAACCATGGGGGAAATGCTCATAAACCCTTACTCTTCACAACAGTATCGAGAACGAGTAAAGAAGGCGAAGAATGAGTGTTCGTAGAACTCACCTGAAGCGAAGGTCACGGTTATGTCACTATTGGCGAAATAAACGCGAGGAAGACTTCACGTTAGGTATGCTTGCTTACTCTGCTCCTTCTTGCGCTATCTTCTTCTTCGATTTCTTCTTTTTGCCTTTTGATTTACGATTCTGAATTGAGCTTCGTCGGTTGCGTAATGTCGTTGTTGCCGATGAAGATATGAAGGCGATGCGAGGGTGATGAGGATTGATGAAGAGAGTGTAGCGGAGGGAGTTCAGGGATGAAGATCGAATAGAGTGTGCGAAGGTTATGGTGATTGAAGGTGATGAGTTTGTTCGTCCCGATTCTGCTACAAGGTGAATTCTTTTCCTCTTTTGATTCTCTGTTGTTGAGTTTTCATCGATTTTCTGCAGGATTCGTGGCTTTTTTGGTGAATCTTTTTTTGAGTTTTTGGTTTATGGTGAGTTGTTGAAGGTGATGGATTTTCAGAATGTGAGAGAAGGTTAAAGATGATGAATTCAGAGAAGGGTGAAGTGAAGAAGATGATGAAGATGGAAGAGTTGTGGTAGAGAGGAGAAGAAGAATGGTGGAGAAGTGGTGGATGGTGCGTGAAGAATGGTTGAGAAGTGAATTGTGGAGAAAATGGTGGAGAGCTTGAATGAAGGAGGAGTTGAGTTTATATAGAGATTTCTCAAGGTTAGTTCCTCTGAATTTTTCTGTTATCTTCTGTTATAGATGGTTAGGGTTGGTTAAAAGTTGGTTAGAGGTTTGTTATAATTCTGTTAGAAGTTTCTGTTGGTTAGGTTAGTTATGAATTCAGTTAGGAGGTTAAGAGGTAGTTATTGGTTAGTTAGGAAACTGTTATGATGGTTAGAGGGTAGTTACAAAGCTGTTATGAGTGAATGATTCTGTTAGACTCTTCTAATTGGTAGTTAGTGAAACTGAATTCTGTTTGATGTGCTGAACCGATTTTTGAACTTATGTTGAACCTGTTGTTATTTTCCTTTATGACTTCCTTATTCAATACTCCGATTTTCCCTTGATTCAGATTTCTCCTTTTGAACAAATGAAAAGCTGCTAGTAACTTCTTTAACATGACTGGATATGAGTGTTGTAATGGACTTGAAATATCTGTAGAATTTTTGTGGTGATGACAATATCATGGTTCATTTGTAAAGCTGATCATGTATGCTGTTTTCTTTTGTTAAGCAGGGAGTTTGAATTTATTTCAAATGGAAACCTGTGTGACATAGCCAATGTGTAATGGTAAGTGTATGAAGCTGTTATCAGAAATGTTAGGAATGTTTGGTATGGCTTTGAATGTTGTGGTTTATCTTTTTTGTACAGGGGTGATTAGAGTGAATATGAGACAAGATGGTGCAATGTCTTCATGGATGGGGCAATGGTTGTTTGGACAAGAAGACGTTCGAAGTCGGAGGATGTTCAACTGTGCATTCGAAGATGACAGCCGAGGACCGACTGCAGCTTTTCTTTTTTTATGTAGTCTCAATTTTCTATTTCTCTTTTCAATGTACCTGGATGAATTCTGAATGTAATTTGGCATTGAGGATGTGTTAGAATTAAAACATGTAAAAGGAATTGAACTTGGAGCTTGAAAGATGTAGCGAGACTTTTCTTCAAAAGGAATTTGACTTCTGTGCCATTTACTTATTTCAATGCGTGAACACAAAAAGGATTTGCATCTTAATCTTCCAATTAACTGTTGTCTCAATACCTTACAATAGAATAAGCAAGTTTTGACCAATGGTTTTTTTTTTTATACCAATATTCCTACTTCAATTGGTGGTGAGACTCACATGACTCAAACTTCACATGATAATAAGAGCCTTACTCCATGGTCAAACCTAAACATAGCAGGTGGTTCTCAACCCATGATTCATGCTATCTTGATTAGTGAACCAGCTCCTGTAGATAAGAAAAAACCAAATTGAGCCTTGAAGTTGGAATGTACCACTCCAAGGTCACATAGCCCCCTTGACTATTACAAGATTAGGGAAATAAACCCAAGATCAAGAAACCCATATACATGGAAACCATCTGATTGAACGCCTTTCAAAAGACCTGTACCAATCGCATTCTCGATTAAGTGCCAAACACCCTTCCTCTCTTTTTTTTGAAGAAATGAATGACTTTTTGCCAAGATCTATGTGGAACTCCAATTTGTTTCATGACCCTTAATCCTTTGGCAGTTTATTAATTAATGAATGCATGGGTTATGTTAATACCCTAATGGAAAGATGCAGATGAAGTGAGAAACTTTAAGCCAGTTATAAATAAATATAGGGCAAATTTTGGGGTGCAACATTATCCATGCATTTTCCTTTTAATTTTAATCTTAAAGTAAGATAAAATCATGCAAAAAATGGATAAAAAAGGTATGGGCTTAGTCTTGGTCGTGGGAGGCCCATAATAACATGGCAAAGATGTTTGAACCATAAAAACTTGGCCCCTTTTGGAAAAAATGCCATTTTGAACAATGTTGGTTTCATGCATTTTCCAAAATTTAGCCAACTTTAACAAGGTGTAAATCCCTCAATTTTTGTCATATGAAGGAGATCTTGCACTTTTTGGAAACCTCAAAGAGTCCTCTAACCAATGCCTTTGGTCTCATGTCAAAATGATTTTTGATGCTCCTTGTGTGTCCTTTTGAAAAAAGTGTCTTTTTGTTGACTTTGAAAATGACCTGTAATGTCTTTGGTCATATTTTTCAAATGGTGAATGCAATGACTATGGGATCAATTGCATTTGAAATATAATTGAATTTACTTCAAAATGAGCTTTGGTTTGAATTTTTTGGATGAAGGATGAGAGAGTTATGATCAGTCAAAGTTGAGTTGACTTTTCAGGCAAAAACCCTAATTTTGAATCTTAGAGTTTTGTTGATTTTTGATCTTTCCTTGATGAATTATGATCATCCAATGATCAAATGATGAATCCTTTGACAAAATATGGACTTTGACAAAAAATTTCATTTTTGACTGTCTGTTGACTTTTTTGGTCAAACGGGTCGTCTGTTGACTGTTTGAGCTGCTGACGGTGCGTCTGAATGAATTGAAGTTTGAAAATTTGTATGATGGTACTTTGAGATATATGGATGTGTATGAAATCCATTTGAGCTCTCAAAAACTTGTTGCTCCTGTAAAAACAAGAAAAACCCTGATTAGGGACTGTTTGTGTAGGAGACAGTTAAGCGTACCTGATTTTTGTGCAGTGTTGAGTCTCTGCTAATCGCGTGATATTCAGAAGACTTATAGAACAAAAATCTTGGAATTTTGAATTGTGAAAGATTGATTTGATTGATGGTACAAAACACTGAGAATTGTACTGCCAGCAGTTTGGCTGTCGACTGACTGTCCAGGTATTGATGTAGCAGTTAGAGTGAAAAATCAACAGTCAAAGTTAATTTTCTTTTTTTTTGTTTTTGTTTTTGTTTTATGTGAAAAATGAAAGTTTATTTACATGACTTGTTAAAAAAACATAGACATAATAAATAACTAATATTTACGGTATGCGGGCAAAATTACCGATAATAACCCTGAAAATCATTTAATGCACAGAAATAGGAATATTTGACTGGCAGAAAACACACAAAATATTATCTTAGTAATTAAGCAATATTATGACAAATAGTACAACATTTAATACTGACAGTACAAATATTACATACTATATTGAACAGTACGACGAATAAACGGTACATTTAAGAAATAAGAAATACGGCAAATTTTAAGAATGACGATTGATAACCCATGCTATGAACAATAACATGTAGATGATTGGGAGTGCAACCATTGCAGGTCCACACTCTTCAGGACTATGCAGGCAGAAGAAAGTCATGATCACCGTAGCAATGGTGATGACTGTAAGAAATAATGTCTCTATCCATTTTGCCATTCTTGTCAGAGAAGAAGAGAAAATAGATATGAGGTAGGAATTTGAGAGATGAATTAGAATTTGATGTGAGATTTTATGGAAGAAAATGAGAGGTATTTATAGAATGGAAAGAAGGATAGAGACGTTGGGGAATAGTGTGATTCCGTACAAAAGGAAAATTTGAGTGGAAATAAGATTTGAAAGAAAGTGGAGATAGTGTTGGGAAAAAGAGAGATTTGATTTTTGAAAAAGAGATTTGAAAAGATTTTTGAAAATAATGGAATATAGTACAAAAATTAGTGGGAAACAAAAGATAATAATAATCTACTTGTTACCAGTACAGTCTGAGTTTCCTGATTCTGCGCCTGCAAAAAGATTTAACTCTGTACCAATTGTGTCAGTACTATTTATCTGTAAATAAATAAATAGCATGTGTGAAGTAATAAACAGCATTTGGCGTTTGCGTAAGAATAAATTCAACTGCAAGCCAAATTGCTGTATAAGAAAAATTCTAAAAACTAAGTATTTCATATGTCAGGATATTTATTGAAATAAAAATCCATGATTATATGAGACTCTTAATTTTCAGATTGGAGTTTTCTTGAAAAAAGATGCGGGCAAATTTTGGGGTATAACAGATAGGCACGTCTGCCTATCGTGATCTAAAGGTAGAAGATGATTGGACACTGAAATGCCCTGAAATTTGCATGGGAAGAAGTTCCGTAGGAGATGGGCTTATAGATGCCATCCGAGGTGAATACCATTTTTTCAGAGTGAAGCAAAAATGCCTTTTTTTTTTGAACCAGGTGCTTCGATTGTAGCATAGCCTAAAAAGGCAACCTTGTCTTTATGCAGTGTTTATGATGCATGAGATGCATGATGCAGCGAGCTTCTCAAAATAAATGAGAGCGGTGTATGTATATGCAATATGTATGAATGAAGTATGTTAGTTGTATGATGCATGATTGTTAGTTATGTTAGTAATTCTGAAAAGAAAGATAAAAACTTTGTTTGTTGTTGAAGTTTTGGAGAAGATCACTGCCGAGGGACTAACGTGATAAACCCAATTGAGGGATCGTTTGAAAAGCCTTGTTGTATAATCCTTTGTATAACCTTGCGCTCAAGTGTGAGAGAAGAGAACCGTCTTGCTAAAGCCTGAGTCTTACATAGCGAGGATTTGTAAGAGGGATCACTTGTTATGATTCTAACAAGCTCACCTGCACCAATAGGATCATTTGCGAGGGTTATCGCAAACTCACCTGCACCATTAGGATCCTTCGCGAGGGTTATCGCGAGTTCGCCTGCACCATTAGGGTCATTTACGAGGGTTATCGCAAATTCACCTGCACCATTAGGATCCTTCGCGAGGGTTATCGCGAATTCACCTGCACCATTAGGGTCCTTCGCGAGGGTTATCGCGAATTCGCCTGCACCATTTAGGATAATTTGCTATGCTCATAGCAACTTCGCCTGCACCATATAGGATCATTTACTATGTTTGTAGTAAACTCACCTGCACCATTTGGATCATTTGCCCTGGTTCAGACAAATTTCACCTGCACCAAAGGAATTACCTGCCATGGCTCTGACAAGCGTACCTGCATAAGAGTAATCATTTGCTATAGTTCTAGCAAACTTACCTGCATGAAAAAGATTCACCTATTTGGAGACTCACGACTCGAAGGTCGGAGAAAATACACCTTTCACAACACGAGGGTTGGAAACTCACGACACGTGGGTTGGAAAATACACCTATCACAACACGAGGGTTGGAGACTAGGCTTTTGTAGTGTGATTTGAATTTTGATGTAACAGTTAGACGGGAATTGACTACCAAACGAGAATTGGATTTTGTGATGATTTTGCCAGGACGAGTGCTGGACTTTATAATATGTAGTATGTGAATGCCCCCAGATGATATGCGTATGCTAATGCGTATGTATATATGTTGATTGATGTAATGAGTGAAACGAAATAATGTCTTCTGTAAGACCACCTGAAAAGGGTTTTGGAATGGATATGAAAATTTGTCTTGAAGAAGACTACCTGAAGAGGTTCTTAGAATGGATAGAAATTTGTCTTGAATAAGACTACCTGAAGAGGTTCTTAGAACAAGAATGTCTCGAAGAAGATTACCTGAAAAGGTACTCAGAAAATGAATGTCTTGAAGAAGACTGCCTGAAAAGGTGCTTAGAACAAGAATGTCTCGAAGGAGACTACCTGAAAAGGTGCTTAGAAGAGGAATGTCTTGAAGAAGACTACCTGAAAAGGTACTCAGAAAATGAATGTCTTGAAGAAGACTGCCTGAAAAGGTTCTTAGAATAGGAATGCCTTGAAGAAGACTACCTCAAAAGGTACTTAGAAAAAGAACGTCCTGAAGAGGACTACCTAAAAAGGTTTTTTGGGAATGACGATGATTGTCTTAAAGAAGACTACCTAGAAAGGTTTTTAGAAAAGAATGTCTTGAAAAAAACTACCTAAAGAGGTTCTTGGAAATGGTGATCATTCGTCTTGAATAAGACTGTTTGAGGAGGCTCCTAGAAAGGACCGTGAGATTTGTCTTAAAGAAGACCACATAAAAAGTCACGGTGTTATGTATCAACCAATGTATGTAATGCATGATTTATCTATATTTGCATGATGCTCCAATGATAGGCTGTTGATAACCAAAGCGTATATAGCTTGCTGGAGTTGTAGGTTTGTTTGATAGAGTGTGATGCTAGCGCGGCTTCCCAATCCCTGTTTTTGAGTTTTGAAGATCGTAGTTAGGAGAAAGATTTCTCGGATGTTTGTAAAGAGTGAGAACGCCCTTCCCTTTCGTTGTGTGTCTTGCCCCGGTTTGATCCTTTTGAATTACTCCACGCCTTTAACCTTTGAGGTTCTCCGCGCCTTTAACCTTTCGCGGTTCTACACGCCTTTAACCTTTCGAGGTTCTCCACACCTTTAACCTTTTGAGGCTCTCCACACCTTTAACCTTTGAATTGTTTTCCTTATGGATTTGATATCCAATGCCCCAATGTTTAGCGAAGAAAAGATGCCTGTGATCTCCAAGATGTGGAGGAAGTGCCCCAAGAAGTAACATTGTCATACAAATGTGATTCAAATGTTTCAGTGTTTGCATTGAAGGGTATGCCCTTGATCTCCAGGATATGGAGGACTATCCATAGTGTTCTATCCTTTGAATTTGAATTCTTCCTATGTTTGACATGCCCCAGTTCGTGATTGCTTCGAGGTGTGCCCCAAATCGATTGAACCTTTAGGAAAATTGCCCCTAGTTAATAGGATGTTTGCTTGTATGCCCCTGTAACCCTTGAAATTTTGCCCCTGTTTAGGAGAACCCTCTAAATGTGGTTTCCCCATTCAAGAGTCTTTATCAGAAATGATCGCCTTTGTGCTAAGTGTATATTCATAGATGGTGTTGCACCCTTTGAGAAGTAACTTCAATGCAATGCAAATGCAAGTTTTGAAATCGAGGTTCGTTATGAATTAGGACTGGATGTTTTAGAAATGAATGCTTGAAGAAGCGTAGTGTTTAGAAATAGTTTTAACAAACATAGGAGTCAGTATAACAGAAGCCTGCTTAATATGCTTTCGTGGTTAACCTTGCCTCAATTAGGACTTTTAAATGTTGTAACTTGGCCTGGTTCATGTTTTAAAAAACAATGGATATAAGGCTCAAAATTTTATTTAACCCATCCCTTTCTCCTTGATGTTCTCCAGATCCTAAAGTTCGCCTAATCCAATGGATATGCTTTGTTTGTAAGAGAATCGTTTCAGTTCTAATGTTGGGCAGAAGCCTTAGTAGAGATCCAAGCATTGATGGTAAAAGTGTTGTAAAGCTCTAAGCATAGATGAGAAGCTTCGTTGATTTAGCAGTCACAAGATTGTACTTTGTGTTTTGCTTTGCTTTGTTTTTATCCCTTATTTTTGCATGAACTAATTCCTTTGAGTTTGATCCATCGGGATGCCCTAATTTTTGCCTAAGTCATCTTTGTTTTTTTTTCTGAAATTCTCCATTTTGACTTAGCAGGCGTTTTTCTTTTGAAAGCTCCTTTTGAAATTTGATCCTTGGATATTGAATGTTGTGACTGCCATGTCGATTTTGATTTGTAAGCTTCACCTTTGACACTTCCTCGATCTTGAATGACGTAATGAGGAAGAAGTTGTTGTGAATGTTATCTCCGTTGTTTCCTCCTTCTTAGATGAATGCGAGGAAGAAGATATGCTTGAACCTTTGCTCGATCCTTATGCTTGAACCCTTGCTTGGCTTGACTGATTCTCTTGACAATCAAAGTACACCATTGAATTAATTGAAATCTACCCTGCCCCTGGTTGAAATCAAGGTTTTCTTTTGAAAAGTAGAAACAAACTCCAACTCCTGGTTCGAGGGGGTAACGAGGGATTAACATCCTTATATCTCCACTGTTTGGGAATGGAAACAATGCCTGTACATCCTCGGCTCGGTCTTACCTTGAAAGCATATATTTAGCTGGACTTAGTTATTTTTATTCGTCATTCTCCCTCAAGTTTGTTAATGATTGGGAGTGATAATTTGAAAGATAATTTGAAATGGAAAGTCTTAGTAATGCAAAAGCGGAGCGAAAGAATTGATTTCAAAACATGCATGATTATTTTATTGAATTACTATTCGAAAGGTACAACGTTTTGCATCAAATAGCATTTTGTGATCGTAGGAATTACAATTTGAAAGATACACCTATTAATCCTAAGGGCAATCTCCTTTGTGAATCCATTGACCTTGTTTTACTCCTTGGTTCATGGACTTGTAGAAGTAAGGGCAACCTCGAATTCTCCTTGGGCACGTCGAATTGTCGGGAATAAATTGTTAGCGATGGGTTTTCGTCGTATCGGAACTTCACGAGTCTCCTTTAACTGAACCTTTTTTGCTTTTTCTCAGGATAGTATCACACCGTCTGCAATCTTCAGCGTTTGTAAATTGATAAAGAAAATATACGACCTTTTTTGCCCCTTGGTATGGAGTTAACATATGTCGACTTCCCTCTATCGTAGTTACGCATCTTTGTTCAGGATTTTGCCCCAGTTGGACCAATCCTTGCCCCCCAGGTTATCGTAGAGCGTCCTCGAAAGTTTGATATGTTCTAAGATGAACCCCTTTATGACTAGATACATCTTGAGTGTATCTATGAGGGAACTCTTTGTTGAACTGGTCCTTGCTCGATGAAAACCTTTATTGTATTTATAATCCTGTTAAGCCGAGGCATGGACACGTGGCTGGCACGGTAAAAGACGTCCCTTTTTTTAGCAAGACCAAGATCTTTTATTCTCCTTTCTCCATAGTTTTTTTTTATCCATTGATTTTTTGGCGAGTTTCGGGAAACCGGCTAGCACGGTTGGTATGGATGCGGGCGAAGATAGAAATGCAAATGTGAATGTATGAATGCATGAAAATGCAAATGCACGCGTAAGCGAGAGACTCCTTATATTGTAACTCCGTGTATGCAATGCAGACGTGTAACCTATGATCCTAGGGATAGCCTTAGAGGCGACATTAGACCCTCTTGGCATCTTTGCAGGGTAAATGTTATGACACGCTAAGGGAAATCCCTTGGATTCGAGAGTATGCAGAAGATAGCGGCTAGTCACCGTTCAAGACAGTCACTAAATCTCATGGTCATCGAGAGGCCAATCAATGTGTACCAATGACTTTGGCCCTCGTGGGAAGGTTCTCTATGCGGAACACAACCTATCTAAGGACGATATGGACGAAGAGAAATCCCTACAGGCTAGGGATGTGATGTGTAAATGGAGATCCAAACCCTACAAGTTAGAGGGTGCGCGGGAATAAGCATGGAGTGACCGTTCAGGACAGTCACTAGATTTCATAGCCATCGAGAGGCCAATCGAACGCATGCTAGTGAAGTTTTCCTTCGGGGAAGGACGCATCGTTGTGAAAACACACGGGTGTGAAAGAAAATCCCTATAGGCTAGGGAGTGCGTAGGTGTAGGCAAGAGGTGACCGTTCGAGACAGTCACTAGATCGCATGGCCATCGAGAGGCCAATTGACGTGCGTTAATGGAAATGTCCTTCGTGGGAAGGACGCGTAGTTGTAAGAATACAAGGATATAAAAATAAAATCCCCACAGGCTAGGGGATGCATAGATGGTGATGTCCTTCATGGGAAAGACATGGTCTTTAGAAATTAAAGTCCCTACAGGCTAGGGACCACGTGGGGATACCTGCAAAATCGAAACGCATAGATATTCAAAGTATATAAATTGCAAACATATAAAGAGCACAGCAGCACAAAAGTCCTAGGTTCATATGTTCGACGTAGCGGCTCTTGGGAGCCAACCTTTTTATAGGGGGGTTCTAGAAGGTCTCATGGGGTCGTTCGTAGCCTCCGAGACTTTTTGTCTCTTCGGATTTTAGAACAACTCATTTTATCCATGAGGTTCGAATTTTTGGGGTAGGTTCTCGGAGAGATCAGCCAAGTATCCAGTCCTGCCCTCAACAAAGTCAAGCCTCGTTTTGGACATTTCCGAATACTCAACCCACTCCGAGTGGAGTTATCAGTGAGACTCGTAGGCGATTCATGTCCCCTTTTGATCTCAAAGTTAACTCCCACACTTAGGTTTAACAACGATCTTATATATCCCAGAAGATGCAATAGAAATAAAAATATTCACTTAAATAAATATTAAATTGCAGTGATGAAATTGCAGAGGAAAATAAATAAATAAATAAAATTTCAATATTTGAACTAACCTCGAAATCCGGCTGCTTACGGTTTACAAAATGCAATGCACATCCAATATTTAAATAAACATTCATTATTTAAATAAACAGGTATTTATTAATTGATGTAAAAGGTGAAATTTTAAATAAATAAATAAAATAAAATTTTTAAATATTTACATATAAAGAAAAATAAACCCTAATTTTGGCTAATTAGCCAAACCCTGAAAATTTCGCCAAAAACCTAAACCGTTTGCCACAAACCTAAACCTAAACCCTCTCAAGCCTTAGGAGCATAGTAATTCACTGTTAAGTTATCCCCAGCAGAGTCGCCAGCTGTAGCAACCTGCCTAAAAATTAAAACTTAGAGAGTCGCCACCTATTCTGAAGGGCGAATAGGAAACCCTACGCAGTATAGAGATCAGGGTAAGATACTATATTCAGGTCGAGGGAAGGTGTTAGGCACCCCCAACCCTTTCCTAAAGGCTAACATTTCAAAGATAAAGGTTTATGG
Source organism: Vicia villosa (assembly GCF_029867415.1). NCBI lineage: Eukaryota > Viridiplantae > Streptophyta > Magnoliopsida > Fabales > Fabaceae > Vicia > Vicia villosa. Next base: position 80,872,912 of record NC_081185.1, read on the forward strand.
CAAGGTTTATAGCTAAGGAATTGAATAGGAGAAAAATTGAGATTTTAGGGAGGGGGACTCGCCTTGTTGCCAAGTGCCTACGTATCTCCTTAGGGAGAATTAGAGTCAACGTAGTTCGGGCACAAGATTGTACGCCTTAGAATTGAATTGAATGTGGTTTGAAGTTGTTTTGAAATTGTTTTTGAAATGCGAATGTTCGAAGGTATTTTGAGTTACCTTATCGTAGTTATGAACATCGCAGTGTTGAAGAGATGAAAATCTGTAGTATCGTGGTTTAGTGTTTTAAGATTCGGGCGTACAAACCTGATTTGATATGGCACTATTAACCGCAATGATCAATAGATTCGATCACCATAGTTAACAGATTAGTAAAGTATTGCTGGCAATTCTAATCGATTGATTCGATTATCACTTTTAGCAAATTAAAGTATTTTAATTATTAATTTATCGTTACCCCTCATAATCGATAGATTCGATTACAAATAATAACGAATTGATAAGGGGAAATATGCTAATCATCATAACCAATAAGATGGTTAAAACCATTTAGCAAAATAATTATTATTTTAATTATTGGATTTGATTAAATAATTAATCGATTATTAACCATTGCGACCAATAGATTTAGTCGGAACGAATAATAAATTAAATCCTAATGTTTTGATACTTTAGCCCCAAATGGGAGGGAGCAAACCCTAATATATTAATATATTTCTCTAGGGTTGTTGTGATTTATATAATTGTTTAAACCGATTAAATAAATTAAATCGGATTAGTCGGATGATCAAGAAAATAATCCTAAGCCTAAATCTAATTTAATTATATCAATCCTAATTTTATAAGTTAATTAAATTAAATATTAATATTAATCTAAATAAACAATAAAACAAATAAATAAATAGATGCATAGGAACCTGGCACCAATCTTATGTGGTTAGCCCTTGAATGCCCATGGTAAAGGTGCGGATGCTGTACGTTAGATCAGGACTATGGGAAATCCTGTGGCTGACACTGAGGGTGCGTGATAGTCTTGTGCTGGCTGTGTGCACTGAATTTTGGATTGTGACCCTGCAAAATAAATCCACAAAATAATGTCGGGGCTATGAGTAGAACCCATGCCCTTTGAGTTAAACACGCCTTTGCTTACCACTAGGCCAAATCATGGATTGGTTAGTCATATGGAAACAATGATTCAAATAAGAAACAAACGCCATGATGGCTTAGTCAAAGAATAGTCTTCGTGGGCCCTTCGTTAATGGTGCTGCAGCCAATAAAAGCAGAGAGAGAAGTCTGAAACTTCGACCAACCATTCACACTGTCCCACGCGTGCTCCTTCTCCCTCGTACACTGTTCACCTCCTTCTTCCTCGTACCTGCGGATCCACCTTCGGGCTTTGCTGCTGAAATACCTGCGGATTCTTCAAGAATCCATGGCCAGCCATGGCAGCGTTCAGCACCTGCAAGAATCAAAAGAAGGCAACGCCAAATAAACCCAGATCCACCAAAACCTATGCTACGAATTCAATGGTCGCGTTAGTTTTGATTAACAAGGACTAGAACTATGAATATGAAGCAGGAGAATGCTTATGCCCTAACAATGGCATATCCTTACCCCTGCGCTAAACCTTCAAAGCAATGGTTCTAATTGACTCTAAACATTATTATGAATTCAAATATATGCACGGAATTCATTTAAACACCATGTATCACCAGTTTGAGATTCTAGAAAGATGCAAACCGATGGTGTTTGAGGGAGACGATTCTGTTATGCTTTTACCTTGGATGAATGATTGTATCGCCTCCTGGGAGTCTGGGGAGATTGAAGAGAAGTTCAGAATCGGCTGAGTGTGGCTCCTCCTCCTTGTTCACGTTTGCCCTAGACCATCCGTTTTTTATGAATTTGCTAGGGTTCTTTTAAGCCAGATTTTCGTCCCCCCCCCCACATACTGCATGCTTTTGTAATATATATGGATCCAATTAGGGTTAAAACATGGGAAAGAATCATGGGAATAATTGATACAAAATTGATTGGAAAATTTGCATAAAAACATTCTATTTTTGGTTCCACCATATCTCTTTCTCTCTCCACGAAATTTCCTTGATTTGATCTCAATATATTTCTCCAAATTTGATAGCAATGAGATCTTATTCCAATCTTTGGTTATTTTTATCATTTATTTAGCTTATATTGACTTTTTATGAATAAAAATTCAATATAATAAAAATAAATGAGTAAAAAAGAGAGAATGGAATTATGGGCTTCTAATGCATTCATGATCATGTTTAGAAACTCAAACCTAGGCCCATTAGTCAAAATAAGTGGTTTTGCTCAAATTGACTTTTGTGTATTTCTCCAAAATCAACCATCTTCAAAGCCTTGTATCTCCTTCAGTTTTAATCATATGAAAGCATTCTAGAACTTTTTAGAAAGCTAAAAGAGTCATTTAAATGAACTTTTTGGTTTCATCTCGATTGAAGTTTCCAAACTCATGTTATGAGCTTTGACCCAAAAGGTGTTTCTTGTTGACTTTTGAAGGGACCTGTAATCTCTTTGACCATATCTTCCAAATGGTGCATTTCTTGATCTTGGGCCCAACATCAAAGTTGTAGAGGATGAAATTTCCTTGAGAATAGGCTTTGAGTGGGGAATTTCTGATACTCCATGTAGAAGTTATGGCCAGTCAAAGTTGAGTTGACTTTTCCTATAGAAAACCCTAATTTGAACCTTTGCATTTGTTCATCTCTGAGTTTTTATTAATGGATCATGATCAACCTTTGATCATATGATGGATATGGCCTCACATACTTGATGTTGATCAAAAATCTTGAAGTTTGACTGTATTTTGACTATAGTTGACTTTTAGGTCAACACAGTCGATTATTGGTTATCTGAGCCATTGAGCGAGCAATCCTTGGGATAGAAGCTTTACTTTTGATATGGAGATGCTTTAATACATGTGAGACACCTTGGGATCCATTTGAGACTTTAGACACTCAACTTCCTTTGATAACCTGCAAACCCTAGTTTTGAGACACCCTATTAGGAGAGAGTTGCTTGAGAAGAAACCCTGAACCTTGAGTTATTGGAGATGAAAAGAGGAGGGCAAATTTTGGGGTATGACACCCATAATTTCTTGGGTCCTTTCTTGTTAGTTCTCCTCAAGTTCTGATTGAACTTGGGTTTAGCAAAATATTTAACAGGAGGAACAACATGATATTCTTTAGGTTTGTCAGCATGATATTTCTTAGGATGTGTCACATGCTTCTTGGTGTGAACAGTGTTAAACTTCTGTGCATGTGAAGTGAGCCTAATATCATGTGCATGGCCATATTTGAACTGATCATACAATGGCTTGTATGTGATCTTCAGATCATCAACAGGTTCAAATTTATGTGAGGTATCGCCCTCATAGCCAAAACCAAACCTTCTGTTTCCAGAAACACCATATATCATAGAAGCAAGATGACTTCTGCCAATACTTCTAGATAAGAACTTTCTGAAGCTCGAGTCATATTCTTTCAGAATATAATTCATGCTAGGAATGGATTTTTCTGTTTCAGGAGGAGATCCACTATCTTTGGATAGATTTAAAACTTTTTCCTTCAGTTCAGAATTTTCCAATTCCAGCTTCTTAGTTTCAAATTCAAACTGCTTCTTCAGCTTTTTGTATTTGATACTAAGATGAGCTTTGAGTTCCAGAAGTTCTGTTAAACTGGAAACTAACTCTTCTCTAGATAGTTCAGAAAATACCTCTTCAGAATCTGATTCTGATGTAGATTCTGATCCATCATCTTTTGTAGCCATCAGCGCGAAGTTGGATTGTTCTCCTTCAGAGTCTTATTCTGATTCTGATTCAGAATCATCCCATGTTGCCATAAGACCTTTCTTCTTATGAAACTTCTTCTTGGGATTCTCCTTCTGAAGTTTTGGACACTCGTTCTTGTAATGTCCAGGCTAATTGCACTCATAGCAGACGGCCTTCTTCTTGTCAGATCTTCTGTCACCAGAAGATTCTCCATGTTCAAATCTCTTTGAACTTCTGAAGCCTCTGAACTTCCTTTGCTTGCTCTTCTAGAGTTGGTTTACCCTTCTGGAGATCATGGATAGTTCATCTTCTTCTTCAGATTCTGATTCTTCAGGATCTTCTTCTCTAGCCTGAAAAGCGTTAGTGCATTTTTTAACATTAGATTTTAATGCAATAGACTTACCTTTCTTTTGAGGCTCGTTTGCGTCCAGCTCTATTTCATGGCTTCTCAAGGCACTGATAAGCTCTTCCAAAGAAACTTCATTCAGATTCTTTGCAATCTTGAATGCAGTCACCATTGGACCCCATCTTCTGGGTAAGCTTCTGATGATCTTCTTTACATGATCAGCCTTGGTGTAACCTTTATCCAGAACTCTCAATCCAGCAGTTAGAGTTTGAAATCTTGAGAACATCTTCTCAATATCTTCATCATTCTCCATCTTGAAGGCTTCATATTTCTGGATTAGAGCAAGAGCTTTAGTCTCTTTGACTTGAGCATTTCCCTCATGGGTCATTTTCAATGACTCATATATGTCATAGGCAGTTTCCCTATTAGATATCTTCTCATACTCAGCATGAGAGATAGCATTCAGCAAAACAGTCCTACATTTATGATGATTTCTGAAAAGCTTCTTCTAATCATCATCCATCTCTTGTCTGGTAAGCCTTACGCCACTGGCTTTCACAGGATGTTTGTAACCATCCATTAGAAGATCCCATAGTTCACCATCTAGACCAAGAAAGTAACTTTCCCGTTTATCTTTCCAGTATTCAAAGTTTTCACCATCAAATACTGGTGGTCTAGTATAACCATTGTTACAATTATATTGCTCAGCAGAGCAAGATGTAGATGCAGATGGATTTGTTGGAATTTCACCAGCCATCTTATACTGAAGCGTTTTTCTCTTCCTGAATCTTTTCTAAACACGGTTAAGTGCTTGCACCTTAGAACCGGCGCTCTGATGCCAATTGAAGGATAGAAAAACACTTAGAAAGGGGGGGGGGTGAATAAGTGTAGTCTAAAAACTTGAACGATAAAAACAATTTGCACAGTTATTTTTATCCTGGTTCGTTGTTAACTAAACTACTCCAGTCCACCCCTACGGAGTGATTTACCTCACCTGAGGATTTAATCCACTAATCTCAACAGATTACAATGGTTTTCCACTTAACCCACGACTAAGTCTTCTAGAGTATCCTGATCACTCTAGGAACAAATGCTTAGACACAAGCTAAGACTTTCTTAGAGTATCCTGACCACCACGTGATCACTCTGATTACAACTGCTTAGACACAAGCTAAGACTTCCTAGAGTATCCTGATCAACACTTGATCACTCTAGTTACTTACAAATTAATGTAATCAAATAAGAGTATTACAATTGCTTCTGAAAAGCTATAATCACAACAGTGATATTTCTCTTAAAGTTTAAGCTTAATCTCACTAATATATTACAGCAGCAATGTAGTGAGCTTTGATGAAGATGAAGTTTCTGAGCTTTGAGTTGAACAGCGTTTCAACAAGTTTTTCAGGATAAGTTCGTTCATAATTGGTAACCTTGCTTCTCATCAGAACTTCATATTTATAGGCGCTTGAGAAGATGACCGTTGGAAGCATTTAATGCTTTGCGTAATCCGTACAGCATTGCATTTAATGTTTCACGCTTTTGTCAACTACCTCGAGCCTTGTTCACGCTGTGTCTACTGACGTTGCCTTTAATAGCTTCTAACGTTCCTTTTGTTAGTCAGCGTAGCCTGCCATCTTGTACTTGCTTCTAATCTGATGTTTGTGTTTACAACGTTTGAATATCATCAGAGTCAAACAGCTTGGTGCAGAGCATCTTCTTGTCTTCTGACCTTGAAGTGCTTCTGAGCGTGATACCATGAGGACCTCAGTGCTTCTGCTTCTGAACTCAAGTTCTTCTGATACTTCCATAGACCCATGTTCTGATTCTGCCTTGACCATCTTCTGATGTCTTGCCAGACCATGTTCTGATGTTGCATGCTGAACCTTCTGAGTCAAAGCTTCTGAGCGCTGATTTGTGCATACTCTTTATATATTTCCTGAAAGGGAAATTGCATTGTATTAGAGTACCACATTATCTCACACAAAATTCATATCCTTGTTATCATCAAAACTAAGAATATTGATCAGAACAAATCTTGTTCTAACATATAAAAATTCTAATAGCACTTTGAACTAATTTAATTTTTAGTTCCAGAAGAAAAAAATCAAGTACATGAAATATGAAATAAAGAGATCTCGATAAATTATGTCATGGAAGAAATGAAATGGAACCAAAATTAAGATAACCAAATAAAGTCAATACTGACAATGTCTTTGTATACAATATAACGCTAAAAGTGATTTATGATAACGAGGATCATGAGTCAAAGTCTATTAAAGATTGTAGACTAAGAGAGAATTGGCTAAAATGAATATATTCAATTGAAGAAGAATTAAACTCACTTTATAAGTGACTCAATTTTGGACCTGTAGTCTGAATACCTCAAGGTTTGAAACCAATTGGATGTAAATGAGTTTTTATGAAATAAACAAAATAAGAATGGTATAAAGTTTTATTTATTGCTCAACAGTTTTCAAAAATACCTAAGATTGATTTTGATAATACATATCCACCTGTACTGGATTCAATCAATTTTTGATATTTAATTAGCCTTGTAGTACATGAAGGGCTTAATTTGAACATGATGAATGTTATGACATATTATTTATATGGTTCACTTAATAGTGACATTTACATGAAACTTTTGGAAGGGTTCAATATACCAGAGACATATAATTTTGAATCTCGAGAAAACTACTCCATCAAATTGAACAAATTTCTCTATGGGTTGAAACAATATGGACTCAGGTGATATAATCAATGAATATTTACTAAATGATGGATTGTCTAGAAGTACTATATCTCAGTGCAATTGAAGCACTAATTATTAGCTCGTTTACCACTCGAGCCCAATTGCTTGATTTCTCTCTTCCTCTCTTTGATCTTGTGAGATATTGGATCGAACTCTAGTATGGTCGAAGGGTAGCCTCTTGGTTCGACAGGATTAAGCATGAAGTCAAAGGTTGTTCACATGCTTGTGTCGAAGATGCTAGGGTTGTTAGCATGTTAAATTATGTTTAGTGTTTAAACCCTAAATTGTTAAGTTAGCTTGTTTATTAAGTTGACTTGTGTAATGGGCCTTGTGGAAAAAGGCCATTAGTTAGTATATTAGGTTTTATTATAAATAGCATACTAGTCTCTCATCATTGCGCAAGAGCAAATCCTAATTTAGGGTGAGAGAGGTTATTTGTTATTCTTGTAAACTTGTAATCTTATTTTCAAAGAGAAAGTAGAAGAATAGCAGTTATAACAAATTCTTGTGGTCTTCTTCCTTGTCCTTTATTCTTCCCTTGTTTTATACTTTGTTCTTGGCATTGAATTCACAACAAGTTGGTGCGATGAGCGTGGAGAATATGCCTTCAACAAAGTATAAGATTGAAAAGTTCACCGGAGTGAATAATTTCGGTCTGTGGCGCTTAAAGATGAAATCCCTATTGGTTCAACAGGATTGCTTGGAAGAGTCTAAGGGAAAGGCATCCATGAATGCTGAATTAACGGCAGCGGAGAAGACGACTATGGTCGAAAAAGCGCACAATGCAATTTTGTTGAGCCTTGGTGATAAGATTCTCCAGAAAGTATCAAAGGAGACTGATCAGTGCATTTTGAAACAATCTGGAATTCCTTTAGATGCTTATGTGGATCCTCACCTGTAAGACCACTAAACCTTGGCAACAAGTGTATTAAACCAGATTTCGATTCAAAGGGAACAAAAACATCAGCATATTCAATACATAAACCATTATAATTAACATCAAGCGCAACTAGCTGCCTTAGTGTTCTATGATCAACCATATTATCAAAATCAAGTTCAGAATCAAAATCAATTAAGCAATGCAACAACAAATGTGAAACTGCCAACAATGTCCTATAACAACCATAAACAAATAGAATGAAGGAACACTATCAAAATAAGTTCATAAAAATATAAAAACACAAAATTTAATCTAATTAGATGAAATAAGAATTTTGAGAATTTTTTGGATTTTTTCGACTCTATGAAAACAGTAAAAAATTCATTAAAAATAGAAAAACGATGAATTTGGAGATTTGGGGTCGAATCCCCTTACTCTTCTAGAGTAAAGGAGTATTGATTGCACGATTTTGCTCCTCCTAGTAGGAAAAAACAGATTATCGATCAGACTCAATTTCCAAAAAAAATGTTTTTTCGACTCAAAATGGCGTTATGGCCTAAACCGCGAGGAACCTATGGCCTAAACGCACAAACACTAAACCTATGACTCTAATATCAGTTAATAACGACAAGAATCCCCGGCAACGGCACCAATTTGATCCGCTGTCGCACGCGGATCAAAACGAGTAGTTTTTCAAAAACGTAGTACAGCGACAAATTAACTTGGATTATCTTTCTCACAAGGATTCTTGTATCTTATTAACTAACAATAACGATTAATGGGGATTTTGGTTCAGGATCGATTTAATAAAGAAATTGCTATTAAGTGATTAACAAAAGTGATTATAAAATAAGCTGCTCTACTGATTCGGATTCCTACTCATCATCAATTATTATATGTTCAATTCCCTGACGGATTCTCAATCCCATTTGATTACAACACCAATCAAACAAGCGTGAAAAATATTGTTTCAATTATATTCCTGTTTGCCAAATTAAGCATTCGGTTAGAGATTACGCGAATTAACAATTAAGCAAAGTTAAAATGCGATTATAAATTAAGGAACACAATAGATCGTATTTAACAATCTCTATCCTATAACAACAATCGAATTAAGCAAACGATTGTATACGAATTAAGCAAACGATTTATAGGAAGAACTTGAAAGGAAATTGAAATTCAATTGAACATTATAATAATCTCAAAGATTGGAACCTGAATACAGTAGATCAGCTCCGCGGAATTAGCTCTCCATTACGAAATTCGTGAATGGTGTAAAAATGACAGCATGAAAAGTACGGCCAGACCTAGGTACTAGAGAGAATCAAACGGTTTACAGCCCAATTGGGTCAAATACATAACCCAGACCCAATACAAATGACCCAAAACGAAAATAAAACAAATGCTGCAACTTCAAATGAAATTCGCGACTGCGAATCAAATTGGCGTCGTTGTCGGGGATTCTTGTTGTTATTAACTAATATAAGGCATAGTGTTATTGCTAGGATTTTTTTTGTGTTGTGTTTGTTGATTTTTAGGGTTGCAATTCCGGTTGGTGTACAGTGATAAGTGTCATACCCTAATTTTTGACCCCCCTGAGATGACATATCTTCAAGATTTTCATCAGGTCAAAACAAGTACCCAGAGCAGTCATTTCTTCATCTGGCATTCAATCAAGGGTGTTCAAAGACAAGAAAACTCAGGCAAAGGATCAATCAATAGTAGGATTAGTCTCTAATACAATCATAAGACTCAAGAGCTTCATTTTTTCACCTATGATTGATTAGACACCCAGTCATCTGAGTACAGGTTTACTCAGGTCACCAGACTAGGGTTTTTGAGCCTATCAAGGACTAAAATCAGGGATCACCTTTGGGAAACCCTAAAAAGCCCCAGGAGATCATTCAAAGACATCAATCATCTTCAAATAGCTCATATGACAAGATCCACTGGACATCACACCTCAATTAAAAGTCTACAGTCATCATTTTCATCTGGTCGACAATTAGGGTTTTTGACCTAATTCACCAGGATAGTTGACTTTTAATTAGGGCATGGATCCAAAACTCCAGACATGATTCAATAACCTCTACTACCTCAATATAACCCATTTACATCACTCATTTGAGGAGAATATCTTGGTTCTACACAAAAGTCCAAAATTCCACTTTATCAGGAAAAAGTCAACTGTATGGGTTCACCTTTGACTTTTAAGATTTTTGGTCAAACCATGACTTTCAAGGATCAATATCATCAATATATGAATATTAAAGTCATTTGACCAAAGAAATTCAAAGAGATTCACCAAGGAGCAAAAAGTCGGGAATTAGGGTTTTTAAGGGCATTGTGGGAACTCAAAATTTCACCTACACAACTCAAAAAACATCCAACATGAAAGTTGTAGATCTTGCAAAATAAAACAACATCTTACATAGGAACTTTTTTCAAAAGATCAACCATTTAAGAGTTTTGGAATTTTGAAGCTTTAGGTTATAAAAACTTAGAAATTTTTCTAAGTGTTTTTAACCTAGTTTTCATCCAACTTTGGGCTCATTTTTCACAAATTTCCCAAATGATTCTGAAGGAACCATAAACTAATGATTTGAAGTATATGTTTAGGGCTTTCCAAATTGTGTTCAACCTTCTCCAAATTCATTTTGAGCTAAGAGTTATGCTTGTTCAAAGTTGGCCTCATGAAGTGAAATTATAGGTCATGCCTCATTTTTGAACTTTGAAATTTTGTGCACATGACCTCACTTATGGATGCTACACGACCCATACCACATCTGAAAACATGCCATGCATTCATTTTCACCATAGCATAAGAATTGAGGAAGATTCCCAAAACAAGAACATGTGATTATGTAATGATTACATTTGGGAATTTATGGCAAATTGATGAATCACCCAAGGAATCTTCTCACCAACCAATTAGAGCTCATTTCTGTCTCAGAATTGTCCCCTAAGATCAAGCAAAATCTAGGGCTAGGGGATTGATCAAATGGAATCAAAATTCTCATCATTGCATAAGAGATATTTGCAAACTTCCTTCATGGCCAAGAAAACCAAATCAACCTCACTAAGCAAGCTCACTCCTCTGCAACTATACTGAACCATTTGCCTATAAATAGGAGAGCATACCTCAGTAGAAAAACACACCAAAGCAACAGAATTCTTGCTTTCTATTTTCTTTCTTCATACTTAGTTTTTTCAAAGGTCCTTTGGCAAGAAGACTCGGATTCTTCAAACCAAAGCTCTCTCTTTGAAAATAAGTATTCAAACACATTGAGGGAGGCATTTAGAGGTGATCCAAACCTCTGGAACACTTCTGGGCGTGGAGAATCATCATCTCCACCTCTCATTTGGAGCACTTGCAGTTGGAGGGCCACAGAACAATTCAGGAGGTTCCAAGCAAGGTTAGGCATCCAGGCACGTTCCTCAGATCATAGTGAAGCTGTTCAGATGGCTGTAGCTCATCTGTAACTCCAGATTCATCATCCTCCATGCTCACTTGAAGCTCAAATCGAAGGAGTCGAGTAGAGCAATTCAGAAGGTTTGAGGTCACAACAAGCATCCAGTTAGCATCACTGAGTCCCAAGGAAGCTTTTAGGATCATTCATACAAGCCCAGGTGCTCTCCATCATCCTCACGACCTTCAGTTTCAGAGTTAAGTTTCTGAACTCCACCTCTTTAATTTAAGCACTCTTTGTGATAAAGCTCGATTCTATCTTGTTCAGCATCATCAGAGGATTGAAAACCCTCTATCATCATTCATTTATCTTTCAGTATAGTCATTTAATTTGATTTTCAAATTTTAGGGTTCTTCACGTTTTCTAGTAAATTAGTTAGATGTAGTTAATATAAATTTATGTTAGTTACATATTCAGAATCGTGAGTGAATTTAGAACAAGTTTCATGTTTACATCTTTGCAAATGGTTGAGATTTGAGAGAGTTCAGAATTTCAAAATATATAAGCTTGAGGTTGAAGATGACTATGGTGGTGGCGCGCAAAATTAAAATTCAAGGCTAGAGTTTATTTTATTTTGAGTGGTAGTTGTTTCATAAACGACTAAAACGTGATAGCCCAGTGGTAAAGAGTGTTTGTGTGTTGCGCGTGCCCAAGGTCTGGGGTTCGAATCCCCCTCGCCCCAGACCTTTTGATTTTATTTTCTTTATTTTGCTTCTATACACTTGAACACTATATGACTTGCATTGAAACCATCTTACTATCACCACACGCGCGTTGGCTCAGTGGTGTTTGTTTTGAGTGTGTGACCTAGAGGGCGTGGGTTCAAATCCTCCAAGGGCCAAAACTATTTTTTAACACTCATTTTCTTTCATTTTTCTCACAAACTTCACACAATTAATTCACCTATCAAATTAAGTCATTTTCACTTCATTTTTCACACACTTGTTATTTAGCATATCTATTTTGTGAATAATAAAAAAAAATCATAAAAATATTATTTATTTCTTATATTTTTATTAGGTTTAAAATAGTATGTTTCAGGTGTTTTTTTAAATACTTTAAATGCATATATTCATTTTGTTTTAACCTAATTATTTTTGTGAATAATTTTATGATAAAACCCTAATTGTTTAGGTCTTAATTAGGTAAAGATCTTTATCTTTACCTTAATTAAGTTGACTTTTGTCAATTCTCAAAACTGTTTTCAATCTCCGATTAAATCAAATGATTAAGGTTTTCAAACAACAAAAACTTACATCATTCCAAATCATTTTCAACTGCTTTTATAGCCAGTATTGTAAAGTACTGGGCCTCTAATAGAGTGTAAGACCCAACACCTTCTTTCTTTTCATAGTTTGTTTTCAAAAACTCTATTTTCAAAATCTCCTTTCTATTTTCAAAACATTCTTCTGGTATTTGAAGGGCATTATTCCCGGTGAAACTCTTCAGATACCTATGTGACCTTTGTCCATCTTCACTTCTTCTGTTTTCCAAAACCTTAACTGTTTATAATAAATATTCAACTGTTATCAAAACAACAAAAATTACTAGTAAGGCTTTGTACATACTTCTTCAAAGGCCTCCACTCCATCTAGGTTAGGCTTTACAAGCTTTCAATTTATAGTCTTTGTTTAAATTACTGTCAAATATAAACTGTACATATATTTGTTTAGAACTACGTTTGAGTGTAAACCCTAGGACAGTTAAACTATATATATATTATAGGAATATGGCCTAGGATTGAGAATGTCTTCCCGGTGAAGGCTCTTTCCTAATTAGAGATCTGTAGTTCAAACCCCCAAGATGAATTATTCCCGGTGAAACATCTTGGCAAAAACCTTAGAATCCAAAAAAATAGGACACATCCACCCAAAGAGGAATTATTCCCGGTGAAACCTCTTACCCATTTGCTTAGAGCCAAAATAAGTTCAAAACTACATAGCTTTCTCTTGTGCTATAACAAGGACCCTCGATTAGCCTCCTCTTGGGCTTTGTACAAGGACCCACAGGCTTCTTAAAAGCATTTCCAGCTTCCTCTTGAGCTTGTATACAAGGACCCATCAGGTTTCTTATAAACATAGGAACAGGTCTTTAGTCACCTTTTAGCCTATCCTGGTGAGTTTCTTCCAATTTAAACCAGACTTTAAACAAGCTAAGTTTGTCTCAATTTTACATTGAGTACATTTTTGGAACAAGAGACATGGACAGTCTCTGTCACCCTTATCTTTATCAATCTTCCTTAGCAGAGTCTAGGATCCATATTTGCTCATCACCAGCAAGAGTCAGCCTTCATCTTGGGCTTTAAACAAGAAGTCTCCTCTAGATAATCTTTCTGCCAATCATTTCAATAAAAAACCCCTGGAAAGGGTTAGCCTCTAAATCATCCATTCATTTTAACAAAAACCCTGGAAAGGGTTAGACTCCAAAATCAGTCCTTCAAAAAACCAAAGATTCATTCTCTTAGGAGATAATTTCCCCAAAAGAGTCAAAATCCCCATAAAGGGTCAGTCTCCAAAAACATGACAAAAATCAGTCTTTTAATAGACAACTTCTCCAACTAGGATAAATTCCCTAAAAAAGAGTCAGCCTCAATTCTGGGCTTTGTACAGAACACCTAAAAACTCCTTAGTTTAATTTCTCCCTAGTAGAGTTATCATTTCAATAGGTCAATAAATCAATCAAAAAGCCTCAAGCTTGGGCCTCATGCAAGCCAGCTAAAGTCAAATCTTTCATACAGTAGATAGACATAGCTTATCTCTATAGAGAGATATTTTTACTACTCTACCACATTCAAACAAACAAACATTTCAACATTTCAATTTCAATTTCAATCAAAGTCTCCCATTTAGGATTTTGAAAGGCATGAGCTGGCAGTAAAACCCAGACATGTGGTAACTTTCCCTAATTTGGACGAGCATCTTTCTTTCATCCAAGAGATACTAGCATACTTGCAAACACACAAGTAAGGTCACTCTCTTAATGAAATGAATCCAATTATTTTGTCACTCTTTCAAAATGTTTGTGGTAGAATAGTACAAATACCTCTCTGTAAAGATGATTTCATGTCTCTTTACTGTAAACAGAGATTTAATTCAAAGCTTCAACCTTGAGCTTCAAGCAAGGCACCAAAAATCATTAATTTCCCTAGTTAGTTCCCCGAACTACATTAAGCTCTGACTTCCACTAGGGATATGTAGGCATGAGGTTCACAAGGAATCTCAGCGAGCTAATAAAATACCAAAAATAGTCAGTTTGTTTGTCTGTCTGTCTTTTAAAAATCAATTCAATTCCTTCTCCTAATACAAAGGAGAAACTTTCCCAATCATTAGCAATAAACACAATCACAAATGACACAGAGAAGGTTCTTGTAGAGTACTACAGATATGTAGGGTGTTTAAACACTTCCCTATATATAACCGACCCCCCGGACTCCAGAATTTCTAGTCTAGGTGAAATCCCCACACTTAGCAAACTCTTAGGGTTTAGTTGAGATCTTTTTTTCCCTTTCCTACTCGTAGGACAATAAGAAAGTTCGTGTGATATCGTAGGAAGAACTGAAATAAAATTCATCCCGCCACGGGCGCATTCTCCTTCCAAATTTCGCGTGAAGGGTCTAGCGTGCCGTCCTCCCAAGTGAAACGGGGAGGTTAAAAAAACGACAACCACAATAAGTTTTCCAGCCTATCAGGTAAGTTTGAAAGCTACTGTTTCGAATCGTTCCGAATTTTTTCCACAAAGTCAGAAATAAATCGACAAACAGTACTCCTTTAGAATAAAATTCTAAAAGAATTTGACCCTCAAAATCGCAAATTCGTTGTTTTTCTATTTTTTATGAATTATTTACTGTTTTCATAGTGTCAAAAAATTCCAAAAAAAAAAAATCTAAAATTTTTTATTTGTCTTCATTAGATTAAATTTCGTGCTTTTGTATTTTTTTTAAATTTATTTTAATCATATTTGTTTTTTTGTGTCAAAAAAAATGGGAGACTCATTGGATCAGTTGGCTTATCTTATTAATTTGATGGAAGCAAGAGAACATCAATTGTGCTATCAAAATCATATTCCACTTGCGATTTGCAATATTTGTTCTTCAAATTTTCATGGTAATGATGCATGTCCTATGTTGTTAAATACTAATTTTTATGGTGAGGCCCAAATGGTAGGTGATCTTCAAGGACAATACTCATACATTGAAGAGCAGCCTATTTGGCCATATCAACAATTTCAACAAAATGCATCATTGAAAGCTGACACACAATCATATTTGAAAGAAATTATCAAGCAAGTGGCTGAAAATAATAAGCGAATGACTGAAAATAATTTGCAATTTCAACAACATATGCAATCTATGTTTCCAGTTAAAAAAGTCCAAGGTGAACAAATAATCTCAAGTGTCCATCAAATTCAAGAGAACGTGATGTTTCATGATGATGTACAACCTGTTGCATCATTAGAGTTAAGACGATGTGATACCAGCCTTGATGAATTTCCAGGTGAGCCCACTAAAACAGTGTTTGTTTCATATGACGAACTCATAGTAAGAAACAAAAATTCAAGTGAATGCATGAAAGAGATTATGCCACAAAATTTCTTGAAATCTGATTTGGATGAATTATATACTTCTCTTGAAGTAGATAACTCTCTTGAAATTTTTGCTTGTGAATGTGGTGTTTCTAATGTTTGTCTTGAGATCAGTGCAACCATTTTAGGTGAAGATAGTTTGATGCCGACAACCACTTGTGCAGAAATTCTAGCAAATTCAACAACTCTTGAATTTGACACAAAAAATGTGGATTTTTGCCATAAGCAACCATTGTCCATAGCAGAACTTTTTTTGGTGGAAACTCTAATTAAGCCAAACAACATGGAGTTATCTTTCACCATTTGTGTATCTCTTCCACCTATTTTATCAAACTCACTAGCTAAATGTGGATTTTCTATTCTTCATACTTTTGTTATTGCAGGTTTACCATATGTGCAGACTATTCCTCCTAAGCCACCATATTTTTTACTAATATTCAAGTTCACTTGCTATTTACTTTTTCCTATTACATGTGTTCGTAGTGCAGAAAGGCCTCTACCAAAACCACCAGACATGAAAGCTACATTCCACCTTAACCCCTCGGGTGTGTTCTTTCCTTTCGCTCACTCTTATTTTATATTTATGTTCTTTCATTGAGGACAATGCATGTTTTAAGTGTGGGGGAGAGAATAATTTATTTTCTTTATTTTCTTTGTTTTTGTTATTTGTTTTTTTTCCTTTGTTCTCGTTCTTAAAAAAAAGCATCTTTTTGAAAGTTTTAGGCTATAGACTGATTTGAGTCGAGTTTGCGGAGACTTGGGAAATATTCACAAGATCGGTATCATTTTAACACCATAAGTCTTCTGCATATGCAAATTAATTTGAATACTTATTATGACATAGCCTTGAATTCTCATTCTCTGTCAGCTCTTGAGTAGTTTATTTCAGCAGTCGGCACCATCTCTCACACACTTTACGCAGGGAAGCCGATGAATATAAGTGAGTGTTCCGGAAAAAAAGAAAAAAAAAGAAAAAAAAGGGAATGCACCTTCTAAGTTTGGTGACCTTCACCCGGTCACTTAACCCAACGGTGGTGGAACCTTCAAAAAAAGATTTCAAAACTCTTTGTTAGTTGGTTCAGCGGTTTCTGGTGCTGAACTTGGTAGGGAGGATTACGGTTCGATCCCCCACAACTATAATTGAGTAAACAAAGGATTATGCCACGTAAGTACCAGAACCCCGTGCAGAAAAGGATCAGAATCACTAACCGGTCGTCTTGCTATAAGTGTGTGGAGATAACGGGCTTAATGTGATTGCGCCTGAATGAAAAAGAGCAAAAAGGATGAGTAAGTTAGGCTATGGTATAATAATATGATTTGAATTGGTTTGTGTATTTAGGAGGCTTATGTTTGCACAATTGTGGAGTAGTATTTTTACAATATCCTTAGTGTGCAAGATTAGTACCTATCAATGCAATCTTAACCGAAGAAGAGTTTGTAGCCTGAAATGCGTAACTGATGCTGTGTGTTTCTTGTGTTTGATTTTATTTTGCTCGGAGTGCAAAAGTTCAAGTGTGGGGAAATTTGATCAGTGCATTTTGATGCACGTTCCTTTATGTTTGTACTTAGGCATTTCTTTGGTTTGCTTTGCTTATTTTTATATTTTATAATGTTTTTCTAATTTAGTTTATTTTTGGTTTAATTTCATTTTCGCACTTTATTTTCAGCATTACCAGTCTGCACTAAAACGGTTATAACTGGAGTTCCGAGAATCCGATTGAGGCGTTCTAATAATTGCCGGAAAGCTAAGAGAAAGAGCTACAACTTTTGTGTTGGAGTCAAAGTCAAATTCGGAGTCAATTATTCCCAGAATTTCATTTGAAGTTGAAGCATTAGTTTTATTTTCGTTTTGGGTCATTTGTATTGGGTCTGGGTTATGTATTTGACCCAATTGGGCTGTAAATCGTTTGATTCTCTCTAGTACCTAGGTCTGGCCGTACTTTTCATGCTGTCATTTTTACACCATTCACGAATTTCGTAATGGAGAGCTAATTCCGCGGAGCTGATCTA
Source organism: Vicia villosa (assembly GCF_029867415.1). Taxonomy (NCBI): domain Eukaryota; kingdom Viridiplantae; phylum Streptophyta; class Magnoliopsida; order Fabales; family Fabaceae; genus Vicia; species Vicia villosa. The sequence continues at coordinate 80,890,756 of NC_081185.1, forward strand.
CTGTATTCAGGTTCCAATCTTTGAGATTATTATAATGTTCAATTGAATTTCGATTTCCTTTCAAGTTCTTCCTATAAATCGTTTGCTTAATTCGTATACAATCGTTTGCTTAATTCGGATCATAGGAACTTACAACACATAAAATTTGTTGCGCTTGTCAGTGAGTTTTGTAGTCGATTAGGAATGGATTAGGAGATTGAAATTATAATAATCAATGATAAGTCGAAACCGAAATCAGTAGATTAGCCGTTTTAGCTTATTTGATAATCAATTATTTACTTTGTTTTTCATAATAGAATCCTAAACTAAAATAAACCCCCCCTAAATCAATTTACCGTCGGTTAGTAATAACTAAGAATCCTTGTGAGACGATATTCGAGTTAATTTGTCGCCATACTACGTTTTTGAAAACTACTCGTTTTGATCCGCACGCGACAGCGGATCAGAGACGACGGCATCAGGGTTATGGGTGAAACTTGAAAGTTTGTACATGACCAAATCGCTGGTAAATCGAATCTACCTGAAGCAAGCTTTGTATTCTTTCAAGATGATTGAAGACAAAGTGTTGGCTGAGTAGTTGGATATGTTCAACAAACTGATTCTTGATCTTGAAAATATTGATGTGAAGATTGATAATGAAGATCAAGCGCTGTTACTATTGTGCACTTTGCATCGATCACACGCTTACTTCAAAGAAACTCTCTTGTATGGAAGGGAGTCCTTGACCTTTGAAGAAGTTCAATCAGCCCTGTATTCTAAGGACTTGAACGTACGAAAGGAGCATAAATCTTTGACTGTTGGTGAAGGTTTGGCTGTTAAAGGAGAATCCTTGCGTAAGGATGGTAAGTTCGACTAGAAGAAGAGCAAAAGCCAATCGAAGTCTTACAGTAGCGAAGCATCTGGAATTCGATGCTATCATTGTAAGAAGGAGGGTCACACAAGAAAGGTGTGCCCTGAACACCTGAAAGATCATGGAGGTAAGGATAATGACAATGCAGCTATGGTTCAAGATGATTTCGAATAATCTGATGTCCTTGTGGTTTCGAGCAATGACTCTAGGAAGGAGTGGGTTATGGATTCAGGTTGCACTTGGCACATGACTCCAAACAAAGACTTGTTCGAGGAATCATGTGATCAAGATGGTGGATCAATACTACTGGGAAATAACAAAGCTTGCAAGATTGCAGGTGTTGGATCTTTGAGATTCAAGCTTCATGATGAGTTAATAAGGTTGTTAACTGAAGTCAGGTATGTTCCTGATTTGAAGAGAACTTTGCTTTCTCTTGGTGAATTCGACAAGAAAGGATATGTTTTCCAAGGAGAGAAAAGTATCCTAAGAGTCATGAAGGGGTCGAAGGAAGTCTTGAGAGGCGTGAAGAAACAAGGCTTGTATACCTTTGAGGCTGAAGTTGTAAGTGGCTCGACAAATGTTGCATCCATGAAACCATTGTCAAAGACAAAAATCTGGCACATGAGATTGGGCCATGTCAGTGAAAGGGGTCTGGTCGAATTAGGGAGACAAAATCTGCTTGGTGGAGACAAAGTCGAAAAGCTGAAGTTTTGTGAACATTGTGTACTTGGAAAATCTTGCAGAGTGAAGTTCAACAAAGGCAAACAAAGAACACATGGATCCCTTGATTACATCCTTTTTATGGTGATTTCCGGTAAACAACCGCTAGTCTTCCAAACTATAGTTTATACTTTGGTTACTCGCAGGATCGACTAGATTGATCCTAGGACATAGTCAAACAATTTTTTTGATATAATTTGGTTCATATTTGTTGGTTTTTTCTTCGAAACTCGTTTATGATGTGATCATGATCGTATGACTAATCATGCGAAGTAAACTTGTTATACACGTAAATATAAGTTCGATAGAAATGTAAAAGAAGTGTAAATTGCATAAATGTAAAATACAAGAATGTAAATTACAGAAATGTAAAATACAGGAATGTAAAGTGCTTCGGATAAAAATTAAACGAAAGATAGAGAAATTATAAATATACTTGAATAAAGAAAAATACAAATGTATTCAAAGTGGTGTTGGTGTCATACGTACATTTCTCAGCAAACTCTTTCTCTTAACACTTAATACTTGAGTAATTTTGTGAGTGATTTATACAAAATGAACACCCTGGATCCTGATACTAAGACCCTTATTTATACTAATTCGACCCTAACGGTCCTACGCTAATGAAATGCCACGTTGCTTCACATACATACGCTTTGAATCCTTGGGCGCCATCTGTCCTCATGCGGTTATACAGAGTGTTTCGAATTTCAAATCCTCCCGCCTAAATTCTATTACGATACGTGGCAACGTGATCTCTAATGAGAATGCCGCGAAATACACCAAGTTTCAATACTTTTTGTATTTCGAGAAAACGCTTAAGTCACAAAGACAACCTATCTCGATCCAGCTTCGATTTCAATCATATTCATCTTGACTTAACTGACATCCTCGAACCTGGCCATCAGGAGCCATTTTTATTCTCGCGAATGGCCATCAGAAGCCATTTTCCTTTGAACTCTAATTTCTTCAAAGAACATTTTCTTCAATCAAAATCTCCAGCTAACAAATTGCCCCCAATAAATGTCTGTTTCGAAAAACAAGAGAAATAGGCATTTCTTGTCATGATGAGATTTCGTTTTACTCATTTTTTAGAGTTCCAAGACACCTGACTAACGTCATAATCATTTATGACTCATCTTTCAAAACTTCTTGTCATTTTCAAAAAACGTCTCTTCAAAACGTGCATCCCCACGTTTTGTCGCTACTTGTGATTATTGCTCCTAGATACTAGGAGTAAGGCTAGCAATTGTTTGACCGCCGTTAGATTAAATCATTTCTCGCCGCGTGTCCTCTTGATCTTCACACAAGATTTGAAAAAGTTTCTAACTAAACCTTTAAATACCTAAACCCTTTGCCTTCATACAACTTCATCTTTCAGTCTTCTGCAACCAACACAGAAAAAAGAAATCCTCTTTGGTTTTTAACCTAATTCTTGAAACAAACACATCCATGGTGTCTTATTCAAATGCTCTCCAACCTGTCCAACAGTTTCAACACCCTACGCAGATAGGTAACCAACAGTACATTCCGGACCCAAACATAGCAGAAACTCGCGCTATCTACGCTTCTCATGTAATCATTCATTTTGAACTTTCTGGAAGAACTCATGCTTTTATGGGTCCTTTACCTGGAGGAAATAACCCTTCTCTGGGTAAATTTTTCCCTACTTATTATAAGACTAGGCCCTTGGTTAGCGAGAACAAAATAGATGAAGATGGCAACCAAATCTTAGCTGAAACTGCCAATGTAGATGATGCTTCGACTGAAGCCACTGTAGCCTTAGAGAAAATTAGGTTGAACTATGCGACCAATTTCCTAAAAGTCTTTAGATCAATCCCTTTAGGAAAGGATCCTGACTTGTATTATGCTTGGCTGACTAAGGTAGAAAGCAAAAAGGCTTCATTTTGGAAGGAATTAGGAATTTATGATCTGATTCAATTATCCAAAACAGGTTTAGAATACAACCAACCCATGCTAGTAGCATCAGTATATTTTTGAGATGCTTCTCACAATACCTTCCACCTTCCTTGTGGAATGATTACCCCCAATCTCTTCGACATAGCCGCTATCACAGGGCTTCGACCAACTGGGGAAGTTTTCGACCCCAACTTCATGGATACTGACACCATCAAGTTCAAAGAAGTAAAAGTCACCTACACTGCTTTTATCCAGAGATACCATGTCCAAACGACTACTGAAGTCACAGATGAAGAACATATTGCATTTCTAGCACTCTGGCTTTTGAGATGTGTTTTTTGTTCTAGGTCCATCCAAGTGGCAAAGAGGTATCTTTGTATGGCTAACCAGATAAATGCTGGAAAAAGATTGAACTTAAGCCAGTTAATTTTAGGGTTTCTTTACGAAAATCTTGGCGAAGCAACATATTTCGTCAAGAATTACAAAACGGGATCTCTCCTTTTCACTGGCCCTTTATGGTTATTGCAGCTATGGCTCAATGCTACTTTCGAGGCTCATCTACCATATAGAGGTATCGTGGATGAAGAAGATACGACAATCAAAAATCGAACAGTCGAAGGGACTATACAAGCTTACCTAACTCCCAAAGAAGAATCAGGAAAGCTTCGCGAGACTTTCCAAGCGTACATGATGATGTTCGCTAAACGCTACCAGTTCAGTCCTTCTATGGCTCCATTTGTAAAAAGGAAAGTAGGTCCCGAATGGTTTACCCGAGAATTTCCAGCAACTTCTCCAGATCAACAAGCTGAATCCATGGTTATCTGGGAGGCTTTTCTAACTCCTAAACTGTTATACCATCGATTACGATCCCCCATGAGTCATTGTTGTCTCCTTCGCTACCAACCAAATCTTGTATCGAGGCAATTTGGATTGGTTCAACTTAAACCAAAGTGCATGTATGACAAAAGAAATCACATGTGTCTATACACTATGTATTTATCTGAAGAGGAATATGAATCCAAAATCTCCAAATATGTCGGTATCACGACCCTCTCTCCAATCTCCTTCGAGCCTACCTTTTACTCTACTATAGATTTTCATCAATGGTGGACAAAGTATTATACTAAACAAATCTTCGACGCTGAAAGCTCAGGAACTAAATATATTATACTAAATTTAATGTGCATAGGATGTCGAGAAAACCGAGCCTTAGAGAAAAAATTGCTCCGTTTCTTCTTTGAGTAGTTTTTGGTTGCTTAGTAGATAGTAGCTGAACCCTATGGGTCACTTTGTATATAAATTGTTTTTGGAAATATATATAATTTCTTATTTTTCAAAAAAAAAAGATTTTAAATATTAATAATAAAAAAATTAAATAGATTCTACGTAGAGAAATACTTGTATGGACACGAACCTAAATCCAATTTTTTAGGCACAACCAATGAAAAGAGAGAGAATATAAATTTATTTAATATTAATTTCGTTTTTAATTGGCATCATGGGGGGTGGTTGAGATAAAAGAGGAGAGAGACAATTTAATTTTTTATTTTTAATTAATAAAAAAAATATGATTGGTTGTGTGTAAGTACTGGTGGTATGGTTGTGTCCATCTAAGTATTTTCCTTCTACGTAACCATTTCTTATATTGGATACGCACCGTGTAATACAAATAGATATTTTATTAGCATAGCCAGATTTACAATTTTATTATAAATTTTCACTCTTTTACAATCCAAACAAATTACAATTTTGTCATTGAAACTGTATATGCCTGCATAAATTAATATATCATACTTTTGAGAAAGCTATGCACGAAATGTAACATTTAGTTTAATTATTAATTAATTTGGGGACAGAAGGAAAACAGTGAAAGAGTGTTCTTGTAGAATTTGGTTTGTATACTTCATGAACTGGACGATTCAAACAAGGAATAAATTCACCATTTCCACCCTATCAAAATCGTGCGATCAAAACAAAGCAACATATAATGCTTACTTTGATTATTTAATTTGTCCGGTAGGAGTTACAGAGCAAGTTTACAATATGAAAATTCATGTAAATTATTTTATTGTACTTTTGTTTACTCATGAATCATTCTATTCGCTGCATGGTATCATGATTAGTCCTATAAATACTTTGCCTACCAATCAACAGCAAACACACAAAAAGTCTAAGTCGTCTCGTGAGCCAGTAAGATTAATCCATAATGTCAACTAGATTCCTCACTGTGTTCATCCTTGTTCATGTGTGGCTTTTGATGGCAACAACATCAATAGCCCAAATTGTGATAGACACAAGTGGCGACGCAGTTGAGGACGATGAAGAATACTTCATCAGGCCTGCTATCACAGGCAACGGAGGAGGTCCTACATTGATCACAGGAAATGCGCCATGCCCTCTGCAAGTTGGTCTTGTCAACACTGACCTGGCAAACGGTTTGCCGGTGGTATTCACACCTTTTGTCCCCCGTCATGACGAAGACGACGTGCTTCTTAACAGAGACTTGAGAGTAATATTTGCAGCTTCCTCAAGTTGCGCGCAGTCCACAGAATGGAGAGTGGGTGAGAAAGATGCTACAAGTGGAAGGAGGCTTATTATAACCGGAAGGGATGACAATACAGCTGGAGCATACGGTAACTTCTTTAGGATTGTGCCAACACAAACTAGCGGTATCTATAACATCCAATGGTGCCCTACAGAGGTATGCTCTGCTTGTAAGTTTGAATGTGGGACTGTTGGTGTTATTCGTGAAAATGGAAAGATTCTGTTGGCACTCGATGGTGGTGCACTCCCTGTTGTGTTTCAAAAAGAATAATTGTTTGTAGGATGGTACGTGAAGTTAATTTATTTCTGTGGTGTGTTTATGTATGTAGTTCATTTATAACATGTAGTTCATTTTAATTCACATCATGAAAGAAGGAAAGGGTTACAACTTAGATGTATTATGACTTGGAATAAAGGGTTATTTGAGTATGTATACTTTCTTTACTAAGAATAAATCAAATGTATTTTATTTATAGTCAGTCACTTTGTAAAATAGTCCTATTTAAATCAGACCCAAAACAAAAAAAAAAAACAGCATGTGTGCATTATGTAGAAAACTAACTCATAATAGTAATAAATAGAAAATTTAAATATCTTCATCCAATCCAAACACTTTGATTCATCAAGTAATTAAAATATCTTTGCCCAACAAAATAGTTTTACTAGCTAAGGAAAACACAATTAAGAAACCATCAGTAGTCATTACAACACTTGAATCTAACACAAACTATAAAAAAAAAAAAACGAGCAGTTTGCTGCATAGGAGCTTAATGTGGATGAGGCCGAGGCAAAACCAAGCTCTTCATATGTTCACAGGCATAAAAAATTTGGCTGTTAGAAAATTCAATATGTTCAACTCTACCATCTCTTCGATTATACATAACAACATCATACCAAGCTTGTGGGCAGGCCAGCCTCACGACATCTCCATTTTCCGACAGACACACTGGCAACATCATCACATCAGGCACAAAATCCCATTGAATCTGCGCATAGCGAAGATTCACCAACCGAGTCCAAGACTCTTGAACTCCAAACTCTCTCATTTCCCACAAAACAAAATGGGTATTCATGTGGTTATAATAAAGGCACAGGCAACCCCTTAAAACAGAAAGAGTTGGTTCATCTTCGGGCTTTTTACCAATACAGTCAGGTAGCAACATATACTTACATGTTTCCGTCCGTAGATCAAGCGAAAAAATCATTAATTTTTCGATGGTAACATTTTTCCATTCATACTCATGATAGTTTAAGTTGTTAAGCGCTAACCAGTTAACACTACCATTAACGAATGGAACGCAGACAAGAGGTCCTAGTAGAGTTGGAAAATCAGGGCAAGCGAGAGTCTTTCTCCAGTAACTATCGCCCATGCAATGAACTCTCCCCTCCCATTTCTGCAATGTATGATCCCAAAACACAGCCACCACCTTGCATGGAGTAAATAACAAAATTAATCCAAAGAAATGAAATGTATGGACGGTATCACTTTAACCAATACACAAAATGAGAAGGTAGCATAACAGTAAGACAACATATATTTGACAGAGCCTTTAATCATTTGGGATGAAATGCAATTGTGCAACTAAGGACTCTTGCAATTCTCATTTTGGTGTATCAAAGTAACAAAAATTTAAATTGAAATTTGAGTAACCTTGTATGTGTCTCTTGAATCATCATAGCCAAATCCATGGTGCACACTGCGATTAGGACACATGAATGATAAAGTTGGTGAGTATTCAGATTTTAATCGTAAACTAGGGTTCCAGAACCAACTATGAATTTCTCTGTTTCCAGCTTGTATTGATTTAACACCAATGACACAGACCAAGCCGTTGGCAGAGCCTATTGCATCATAACTATCGTTTGTAAAACGGTAACACTTGTCTTCGTTGACGACAGTGGAGGAAGGGTATTCGAGTAAACGACGGACTGACAGTGGAGCTACGACCCAAGTTTCTGACTCTTCTACGCCATCGATTAAGGTAAGTAAGGTGTGTGTGCGCTTGGGTGATCTTTCAAGGTGGAGTTTAGCGAATGTTGGATCAAAGATGAGCGATTTCCACAGTTTGCAAACGCATGTCAATCTCACCAGAAGTTTCACCGAAAGCCATGAAAGAATTTCCTCTATAAGTTCGGGAGGGAGAATTGGAAGAGACATGATAAGCGACCTGTATTGCACATAAAACCTTTGGAAATTTCTTAGGTTCACTTAAAACTCCATTTTACCCATTTCACTCGTCAACTCCGACTCCAACCCTTCTTGTTTGTCATTTCTTTTTCTTTCTTTTTTTATCCTCTCTCGTCATAAACATTTTTTCATAATTTTTCTTATAATTATTTTTAAAGGTTAAATATAATTTGTGTCCTTCTAAATAATCAAACATTCAATTTAACTCTCTCAAAAATTCTTTTTAAAAATACAAAAATTCTATAGTGAAGTTATTAAAATGATTTCTATGATGAAGTCACATTCGGATACATCAGAATTATACTCTAAACCTAAAATGTCACATAGGACTGGATCATTTATGTCACTTACTATGGTAACTTTTTACTTATGAATATTGCAATTAAGTCTCTAACATATTAATATTGTTTTTAAATTTTTATGTTTAAAATGAAAATCAATTAAAATAAAATTAATCATAACAACTTTAAGTTAATCTTCCTCACTACATCAACGGACTTGGATCCTCTCCTTCCAATTTTTCTCTCCACTTCTCTCATTCACTGATTTCTCTCTATCTCTCTCTTATATTTCATCTCTCTTATTTAATTTATAATTTTTTATTAATCATCTATTTTATTTTATACTTACTTAAGTGAAGGAGAAGGAAGGAGGGAAGGAGAGGATCCAAACTACTACATCAACATCATATTCATCTTCACTAACTAACATGAAGTCCTAATTATGTTTTTGTCCCCACTTTTGAACAACCTGAAATTATTCATCGTGTTCGTCCGCCATTTTTGAACATCGCAAAGTTATTCATCGTTCTCATTTTCTGTTTCATATTCTTTGCCAACACAGTAGACGAACATCAACACAACATCCATCATTTGAAATTAATGATTAAGATTAACTGATTTCAAATAAATTATAAATGGAAGTGTTAAATTCGATTTCAAATTAGGAATTAGGGTTTATGCCTGAATTTGTTTTATTTACATGGATTTAATATCTGATGATTTCGAATTTTCAAATTTGGTGGTTACCTTTGAATCAGGTCCCATTATTTAATTAAGAAATAAGGAATTGAGATTGATGTTGAGTTTTGTTGTGTTAAAAATTGAGATAATTCATATCATGTGTTAAATTTGATTTAGATTTTATGAACTAAGGTCTATGCTTGATTTGAATAGGAAATTAGGTACTCTGATTTATGTTGGGTTTTGGTGTGTTAACAAATGTGTTAATTCAGGTTTACCATGGAAAACTATGGCCATTATGGTTCCAACGACGTTCTTTGTCGTGTTACTGATACATCTGATGCTGAATCAGACTATGCTCAGGATGACATCAATTCGGTGTCCAATGCGTTTCAAAGTTCAGATGATGGTGGTGGCAATGTTAATAATCACAGCAAAGATTTTGTTGAATTAGATGCAGCTCTAGGTGATAGAAAGGGGAATATTAATGCGCTTACTGGTGATGAAATTCGTGCTATGGGATTCGGTACATTTGTTAAACATCTGTCGAGCAGAAGTGGTAGAAGGTGTAGAACTCCTTTGTGTTGGTATGAATTTGGAGAAAGTGTTGTGGTTGAACCCGAGTTAGTTCAACTGACTACAGATAAGATTAAGATGATTCAAGAGAAGATGAAGGCTTCTCAGAGTCGTCAAAAGAGTAACCATGATAGAGGAGGAAAGCACTTGAGTTCGAGAAGGATGAACATGTGTTTCTTAGAGTTACGCCGATAACGGGTGTTGGTAGGGATTTGAAATCGCGTAAGTTAACACCGCGTTTTATTGGTCCTTATTAGATTTCCGAGAGGATAGGTGAAGTGGCATATCGGATTATATTGCCACATTCGCTTTCTAATTTGCATGATGTGTTCCATGTATCTCAATTGAGTAGGTACATTGCGGATCCATCGCATGCTGTTCAATTAGATGATGTTCAAGTAAGAGATAATTTGACGGTTGATACATCACCTATGCGAATTAAGGATCGAGAGGTGAAGAAGCTTCGTGATGAGGAAATTGCTTTGGTGAAAGTAATTTGTAAAAGAGTGGTCGATGGAAACATTACTTGGGAACTCGAGGATAAGATGAAGGAATCATATCCTTAGTTGTTCATTTGAGGTAATTTTCGAGGACAAAAATCTTTTAAGTGGGGGACAGTTGTAACATCCCAATTTTATTAGCTATTTTATTAATTAGTTTATTTGGTATTTTTATTAATTGTTTGTTTTATTTAATTATTATTTGGTATGATAATGTGACATCCCTTGCGTTGTTTGTGAAATTTTTATACTCTGATTTTAATAGAATTGTTGGGTAGATTTGGGGTGTTACATTAGTGGTATCAGAGCAGGTCGGTCTGTCCGGCCAGTGTTGTCTAATGTTGTTTATTCCTCTGTATGCGACAAGTGTGTGAAACACTGTCGGTACTTGATTGCTTTCTAGTTGTTTGTTGCAGGTGTGGGTTTGAATCTAAGTGGGGGAGAAGCAGTGCTTCTCGGATATATTCAGTTGTAAGATGTTGGTGTGCTGCACTTGGCGACAGTGCAAGTGATGTTGAAGCTTTGTTGTTTCCTGAATTCGAAGGTATCATGAATTTAAGATTTTGGTTGTCGAACAAGTTGGAGTGTCTTGGAAAAAGGATAATTGTTATAAGATGGAGTTTAGGAAGTTATTATATTCAGTGTTGTTAATGGACTAAGAAGTTGTTTTTGAGTAGCTACTGTGTAAGCTATTGACGAAGGAACAATGAGTAAGTGACGAATTGTTTAAGATCTTGTTTTGGATTATTAGTAAGTAATTGTAAGAGTTATTGAAGTTGTTGGAAATGTGTTAGCTGAAGATTTCGTTTTGTAGTGTTTGTCCTTCGAAGAAGAAGAAAATCGAAGGAAAGATGGTTACTGATGGCCATCCCTTAAGGAAGAAAGAGTGGCTACTGATGGTCATGCTTCGAGAATAAAGACTTCTAAGTTCGATGAAGATAGTGAATACTGAAAGCTAGTGAAAATATGTGTCTTCGGGACTTAGACAAAATTTATAAATATTTAAGTATTTACTACTTAGCGTGTTTTCGTAGTGTTTTTAATACACTGCCACGCGTCGAAGACGGACTCAGGCGGGAAGATTTGAAATTCGAAGACGGTTTCGTAACTGTCCAATAACAGATGGCATCGCTAGAAGTTCTTATGAGAAACGTGGCAGCAGATTAGTGTAGGACCGTTAAGGTCGAAACTAGTATAAATAGGAGTCTTAATGTTAGGATTCGGTGTGTTCATTTTGTACAAATCACTCACATATTTACTCAAGTATCAAGCGTTAAGAGAAAGAGTTCGCTGAGAAAATGTACGTATGACACCACCATTTTAATACATGTGTATTATCTCTTGTTTTTAAATATCTTCCAGAATTACTGCATTTCGTTTACTTCTTGCCATTTACATTTCTGTATCTTTACTTTAATGCCATTTACTTTCGAATTACTTTCATGTTATTTACTTTCAAAGTCTTTAACATTTCTGCAGTTTAAGATTCTTTACGTTTTAACAGCCCTTTTAGTTTCATATGTTATGTTACTTATCTTTTCGTTGAAGTCACATTTATATATAACAAAGTGATTATCAAGACTATTTGTTCTTTAATCGAACAACGTTTATTGAAGAAGACAAATCATGAATATGGTTCGAATGAACATTGATAACGATCTTCTTGACTATGTGTCCTAGGATCAATCTAGTCGATCCTGCGAGTAACCAAATCATATTTATTATAGTTTGGAGGACTAGCGGTTGTTTACCGGAAATCACCGTAAACAAATTGGCACGCCCAGTGGGACAGTGTCAAGCAGATTGTTTTAATCAATTGCTTTATTTTTGTCTAGACAATATCAAGATCTTGTATGAACCTTAGGAACGATAAATTAAAGAACAGTGCACAACCGATTCCCAAACGAAGGTACAACAGGAAAATGGTCGTTACGGCCAGTGCAGGGGGTGATCGAGATCCCCCACAAGGTTCAGGATCAGGAGCGGCAAATTCGACTTCTACTCAAGGAACACGAGATGCAACAGGTCCAAATGGATCGAGACCTGCAGATAATTCCCAGGCTTTGCCTGAAAATAATAAAGGGCTTTCAGGGACTATTCCAGTTTCAGTGTCGACAACCGCACCCTCATCCACAAGCGCAGAGGACGTATTGTTTGCCTCGACAAATGCTGCAAATAATTTGCCTGGTCAAGGCACGAATTCTGCTTTCGAATGGAGACCAAATAGTTCATATGGAATGCCATACCCATATGGAACAGGCGTACGAGGGGCAGGATCTATATATGCCCCAACTAACAATGCGACATTTTCACCGAATGTTAGTTCAGTGGGTCGAAGTGCACATAACACTGGTTTTTCTACCCAGGTGCCTCACTTTACCACAAATAACCAAGCAGCATTTCGACAAGAAATGGATGCAAGCAACCATGATATGGTAGGGGTTTTGGCCAGAGAATTGACTTCAGTTTTAAGCCCACTAATGGAAAATGTTACTACTACAAATAGAGAAAACATGGAGACTTTCCAAAAGATATCATCTCAAATGAATCGAATGGCGGAATTCATGGGAATAACACCACCTAAAAGGAAAGACAAACAGCCTTCGAACCAAGAAGAGAGGCCCATTTTGGAACGTGTACAAGATATAGTCCCGCCACCTAGGACAGCTACTAGGGATGTAGGCCCCTCACGAAGGACAGAGATGTTCGAAAGAACTCCAGTAATTAACTTAGAGGATTCAAATCAAAGAACCGTCCCTGTTCGACAGGAAACGGAGGAAGAGCGACCCAGATTGAGGATTTTGGGTAGGGACGAACACCCAGATGAGGTTGTCCAAAGAGTCAGAAGAGAAAATCTGGCTACAGAGACTAATTTAACTGCTATGATAGAAAGGGTTATGGCCAATAATGGCCTTAGTACTGGGCTTAGACGTCCAAATTATACATCCCCGATATCAGATTATATCATGCAGACAGAATTGCCTAGGGGCACTAAGGTACCCAAATTTACAAAATTTTCAGGCGAAACTAATGAGTCAACAGTGGAACATATTGCCAGATATTTGACAGAAGCAGGAGACTTAGCGGGAAACGAGGATTTAAGGATCAAATATTTCCCTAGTTCGCTGACAAAGAATGCCTTCATTTGGTTTACTACTTTGCCACCAAATTCGATAGATGCATGGGCATACTTGGAAAGGCTTTTCCATGAGCAATTCTACATGGGTCAAACTAAGATAAGTTTGAAAGAATTGGCCAGTGTTAAAAGAAAATTCACAGAAACAATTGATGATTATTTAAATAGGTTCCGTTTGTTAAAATCAAGGTGTTTTACAACAGTCCCAGAGCATGAACTTGTCGAAATGGCTGCAGGTGATCTAGATTATTCAATAAGAAAGAAACTAGATACCCAATACCTTAGGGACATGGCCCAATTAGCAGACAGGGTTCGACAAGTCGAACGCCTGAAGGCAGAAAAAGTTAGGGCGAATAAAAGTTGTAAGAAAGAAAGAGTAGCGTACGTCGAAGCCGAGGACGCTGATGATGAGTCTTTCAATGACTCATATAGCCCTGAAGAAGTCGAAATAGACTTGGCTGAATTGAAAGAAGCGCCACCTTACGCCTGCAAATTGCTAAATCCTGTAAATGGAAAAAACCCAGTAGAAAACGATAAGAATGATAGGTTCCCTAAGAAAACTTATACATTCGACATTACCAAGTGTGATGAAATATTTGATTTATTGGTAAAAGATGGCCAAATGATACTACCTCCAAATTCAAATATTCCTCCGTTGGAACAACGGAAGAAAAGAGGTTTTTGTAAATATCATGGGTTTTTAGGCCATAAAACTTCTCAATGTTTTCTTTTCAGGGATCTAATTCAAAATGCTCTCAATGATGGAAGGTTGAAGTTTGCTGACAAGACCAAGAGTCATATGAGGGTCGATACCAATCCCCTGAACATTGCTGACGCTAGCCTCTGCGAGGTAGAAGATATCAACATGGTGGAGGCATCTGAAGTTGAAGTTGTGGAGACTAAAGCAATGTTCAATGGAAAGCAGGCTACTGAAAGCCTAAAAGGTGAAATAGTCTTCAACACTGTTGTTGAAGAATCTTCCAAGACAGAAATAACTGAAGTATCGAAGGAAGAAAACAGTGAGGCCACTGAAGACCTCAGGATGAAACTCCAGAAAATCCAGATCTCTGAAGTTCCTCCAGCAGCGGTTAACATGGTCAGCGCCAGACGACCAGTGTCTGAATTTGGCAAACTAGAGACATGGCTGACGAGGCAAAATGGGGGCATCGAAGTTCCTCCAAGAACCAAAAGCCTCAAAGAATATCTCTGGAATTGCCACGAGAGAAATGGTGGTAAGCAATGGATGTGTCGAAGGTGTTCGATCATGCTGAATCGAAGGGTCGAAGCCAACTTCGAAAGGGTTCGACGCGAAAGGTGGGAACACCCAGGAAGAGAGCCAAATCCCCTACTTCAACTGTACCCAAAGATGGAGGAAAGCTTGGTAGGATTTTTGGTCAGATGCCACAAAGGAAACACTGAAGTTGCTCTCTGCCCAAGATGTGGGGCAGTCTATGATGAAATACTAGCACGATCATTCGAACGTGTGTACTGCTACATGAATCGAGAAACTCAGGGGTTACGTCCTAACCTGTACGGTTTTGACATATGGACTCCAACAAAGAGGCCTGATAGCCCACACCCCAGAGCTCGAAGGGTAACTTTCAAAATCCCTGCAGATGCACCCAGGGATAGGTGGGTGCAAGCTGATGCAAGAACCAACAAATGGCGAAGTTGGGACCAAGGTGGTAGAACTGCAATGGCATATAGGAAGCAATTTCAAAGATCAAATCGAGAGGCGTATCGATTGGAGAATTATAAAGGAAAAAATCCAATGTCTCGGTCCCAGTGGAGAAGGCATCAGAGAATAAAAAAGGCTCAGAAGGAATACAGGCCAAGAGAAGCTGGAGAATCTAGTAGCAACCAAGTCCCATACCAGGGGGCAAAGTCAAACAAACCTCCGGTGGAACACAAATTATTTGAAGCTAAAAAACTCTTGGATGAAGAAGAAATGATGCGCTCAAATTCCTGGAAAGAAGAGGATAGAATGACAAATGATTTTGATTCCGATGGAATGTCATCTATAAACTTGAATTGCAATGTTGTATCCGTACTTCCTCACGAGTTTAATCAGAAAACTGAAGTAGAAGACTGTGAAGAGGCTGATATCGAAGAAATGACAAAACACAAACCTGTGTGTTACTATGTGCTGAATAATGGTGCAGTAGAAGAACAGAATGCTTTCTTCGAAAGGCCTGATGAGGGTATGCGAAATCACTTGAAGCCCCTCTATATCAGGGCCAAGATTGAGAACGTTGGCATTAATAAAGTCCTAGTTGATGGGGGAGCCGCAGTGAACCTAATGCCTCAATACATGCTAAAAAGAATTGGTATGTTCGATACGGATATAAGGCCGCATAACATGGTCTTATCTAACTATGAAGGCAAAATAGGACAAACACTGGGAGTTGTTCAAGTCAATTTGACAGTAGGCTCAGTTACCAGGCCAACCATGTTCATGGTTATACCAGCAAAGGCAAACTACAACCTTTTGCTTGGTATGGAATGGATTCATGGGGTAGCAGCTGTGCCCTCAACAATGCATCAGAGGGTGACAATTTGGAGAGAAGATGGTATAGTGGAGAATATCGAAGGTGATCAGAGTTACTACATGGCTGAAGTCAACCAGGTGAATAAAACCAACTTCGATAGGAACTTGGCAAACATAGGCCCTTGTCATGCTGCAGAAGAGATATATGCCCCAAATAAAAATGCATTGTACTATTTAACTTTACATCCAAATGGATTCCAATGGGATAGAGAGATCATGGATGGTCCACCAGATACAGCACCATTGGAGAATTATCCAACAGTACGGCCAACAGGCTGGGACGATGACATTAATCATGACTGAGTCTTCGTTCTTCGAAAAGATTTCGGCCTATGTGGCCGAGAACAAAAGGAAGGCGGCTCTCGAAACCGGACTATCAAATACAAAGATAGATGCAGTTCTAACCAAAGAAGGAATAACAGAATTGGAGATACGTACGAGTTTCGAACTCCCTGAAGACACGGCTCCAGACGAAGAGATCATAAGAGGAAAACCAAGTCAAAGGTTGGATGCAATATACGACGAGGAACCTTTGGGATTCGAAAAAGACCCAATGGCGTCGAACATAAAGATGTTGGCCCAAGATCCACTTGAAGAAGTAAATCTTGGAGACAATGATCAAAAAAGAATAACATATATTAGCGCGAAACTAGAACCAGAATTGAAAGCAACGGTCATCAAAATGCTGAAAGAAAACAGAGATTGTTTTGCTTGGGACTATGATGAGATGCCTGGTCTGGGAAGGGATTTAGTGGAACTAAAGTTACCAATAAAAGAAGGAAAGAAGCCCATAAAGCAAACTCCCAGAAGATTCGCGCCAGAGATTCACTCGAAGATTAAAGCAGAGGTCGAAAGACTCTTACGTTGCAAATTTATCCAAACTACAAGGTATGTTGAGTGGATTGCTAATATAGTACCTGTAATTAAAAAGAATGGCTCATTAAGAGTATGCATAGACTTTCGTGACCTTAATGCAGCTACTCCTAAAGACGAGTATCCCATGCCTGTAGCAGAAATGCTAGTAGACTCAGCCGCAGGTTTTGAGTATTTGAGCATGTTGGATGGATATTCGGGATACAATCAAATTTTTATAGCAGAAGATGATGTATCCAAGACAGCATTTCGTTGCCCAGGGGCAATAGGCACTTACGAATGGGTTGTGATGCCTTTTGGTTTGAAAAACACTGGGGCAACTTATCAAAGAGCAATGAATTCTATATTTCATGACTTTATAGAAACATTCATGCAAGTATATATAGATGACATTGTGGTAAAATCTACCTCGGGTATGAGTCATCTCGATCATCTGAGCCAATCATTCGAAAGAATGAGGAAATATGGCTTGAAGATGAACCCCCTTAAATGTGCTTTCTTTGTGCAGGCAGGTGATTTCTTGGGGTTCGTAGTCCACAAAAAAGGGATAGAAATTAACCAGAACAAGACAAAAGCCATTAGGGAAACCAAGTCCCCATCCACGAAGAAAGAACTACAATCATTATTGGGTAAGATAAATTTCTTAAGGAGATTTATCTCTAACTTGAGTGGACGCACGCAAGCTTTCTCACCTCTACTTCGGCTTAAGCAAGGAAAATTCGAATGGCGTGCTGAACATCAAGAAGCTTTCGATCAGATAAAGCAATACTTGACTTGTCTACCAATTCTGTCTCCCCCAAATGGGAAGAAGCACATGCGCCTATATATTTCAGCATCAGATAAAACAATAGGCAGCATGCTGGCCCAAGAAGATGAGAATGGCATCGAAAGAGCCATTTATTACTTAAGTAGAGTACTCAATGATGCAGAGACTAGATATACTGATATAGAAAAGCTCTTCCTTTGTTTGTATTTCTCTTGTATCAAACTTAAGTATTATATAAAGCCAGTTGATGTTTACGTTTCATCTCATTGTGATGTTATTAAACATATGTTATCTAAGCCAATATTACATAGTCGAATTGGCAAGTGGGCTTTGGCCCTTACTGAGTATTCATTAATATTTCAGCCTCTCAAGGCAATGAAAGGACAAATTGTGACAGACTTCATTGTCGACCATGCGGTGGTTGAGAATCATCAGCACTATGTGGACTTAAAACCTTGGAAGTTATACTTCGATGGTTCAACGCATAGAGAGGGTACTGGAGTTGGAATGTTGATAATTTCTCATGATGGAATTCCAACAAAGCTCAAGTATAAAATCGAAGGTCCATTATGTTCCAACAATGAAGCTGAATATGGAGCATTAATTGCTGGACTTGAAGCTTTGTTAGAATTGGGGGCAACCAGAGTCGAAATTAAAGGAGACTCCGAATTGGTCATCAAACAATTGACAAAGGAGTACAAGTGTATCAAAGAGAATTTGATCATGTATTTTGTCATTGCAAATAGGCTGCTCAAGAAATTCGAATACGTGGAATTAAAACACGTATCAAGGGTGAATAACCAGGAAGCAAACGACTTGGCACAATTAGCTTCAGGATATAAAGTATCAAAAGAAAAGTTGGAGGAATTGATTGAAGTAAGAGGAAGAGCAATGTTTACTAAACTTTCGCCAAGTGATCTAGAGAACTCACAATTGGGTTATGCCAACAAAGAACAATTCAAAGTACTAAATATAAACTCGTTGGCAGATACAGATTGGAGGAGTCGAATTATTAACTATCTGAAAAATCCTTCGACGGATACAGACAGGAAAATCAAGTATAGAGCCTTGTCATATTTTCTGATGGGAAATAAATTGTTCAAGAAAACTCCTGAAGGGGTATTGTTGAAATGCTTGGGTGAAGCAGAAGCATATTTGGCTCTGTCGAACGTACATAGTGGGGCATGTGGTGCACATCAAGCAGGGCACAAAATGAAATGGCTCTTGTTTCGTTATGGGATGTATTGGCCTTCGATGTTAAAAGATTGCATAGAATTTGCGAAAGGGTGCCAAGAGTGCCAAGAACATGCAGGTATCCAACACGCTCCAGCAAACGAATTAAGTACGATAGTAAAACCATGGCCTTTCAGGGGATGGGCATTAGATTTGATTGGAGAAATTCACCCCAAGTCATCTAAAGGTCAAAGGTACATTTTGGTAGGAATAGACTATTTCACAAAATGGGTCGAAGCAATACCACTGGCAAATGTGGATCAAGAGGCTGTGATTGAGTTTATTCAGAAACACATTATATATAGGTTTGGAATCCCAGAAAGTATAACAACTGATCAGGGATCAGTCTTTACTGGACGAAAAATGCAAGACTTTGCCAGAGAAATAGGTTTCAAGTTATTTACTTCTACACCTTATTATGCTCAAGCAAATGGACAGGTTGAAGCAGCAAACAAAGTAATAATTGGCCTTATTAAGAAACATGTGGGAAAGAAACCCAAGAATTGGCATAAGACTTTAGATCAAGCACTCTGGGCTTGTCGAACATCTCCAAAAGAAGCTACAAATACAACTCCTTTCCAGTTAACATTTGGGCATGATGCAGTACTCCCAATTGAGATATGTTTGCAATCGGTGAGAATACAAAGACAAGCAGACATTCCTCCTAACATATACTGGGAATTAATGATGAATGAGTTAGTAGATTTGGACGAAGACAGACTTCGAGCACTGGAAATGATCAAAAGGCAAAAGGAAAGAGTGTCCAGAGCATATAATAAAAAGGTGAAAGGTAAAACTTTTGTTACTAATGACTTAGTTTGGAAAGTTATTTTACCTATAGATCGAAAGAATCAGGCACTTGGTAAATGGTCCCCACATTGGGAAGGACCCTTTCGAATCTTGAAAGTATTCTCGAACAATGCTTATGAAAATGAAGAACTAGCAGAAGATCGGAGGATCTTAAGAGTAAACGGGAAATATTTGAAGAGATATAAACCAAGTATGTACGAAGTAAAGATTGCAAAAACGTAGATACTCAGGGTACTACGAAAAGCCAAAATGGTCAGGCATGTGTCAAAATATATACGCTACGTTGATCAAAATGGCTTTGCGATCAGAATAAATTTTAAATGAAAGGAAAAGAGTCTAAGGAGACACCAAAAATATTTTTCATTTAAAAGCAGAGAACTGCATGCATTACAAAGGATCCAAAGAACAGGATCCAAGATTACAAAAAAAAAGGCATATAAATAAATAAAAAAACCTAAGGAAAAAACTAGCTAGTTGATCCTTTGGTCCAAGCCTTCCAAGGACAGCACAGGCGAGGGTTCAGCTTCGAACATATCCCTGGCCCCAGAATCACGCATCCTCCTCACTACACCTTTCTTAAGAAAAATGTAACTGAGGAGTCTCCCGTATGGAAGACAGGTCACACTCTCTCGACGGTCAACACCGATAGAGACAGCTTTAACAAGTCCTTTGAAGATCATCAAAGGAATGTTAATCTTCCTCCCTCGAAGACCACAGAGGATAAACTCCAAGTCTTCAACCATGATGTTGTTCTCATCGATCACCCGAGGTTGGAAGTTTCCTACGAGCATCTGGTGCCAGATCCTGATGGTTTTGGCACTGAAGCGATCATTGTCCATAAGAGTTCTCAACATGAGATGAGTAGTCATGCTGAAAACATTATCATCAAAAGTTGCCCCAGAGTTATTGCATCTTATTAGATTGGCAATAGTAGTGGGAGTGATGCTAAGGTGAGCATGTCGAATTGATGAATCAATGGTGGCCCTACCTTCAGGATCTATGCGTAAAGACGCATTCATCCAGAACTCTACCACCATGTTGGGGTAGATAGCACCCTCCAGGACTTCTTCAAAGTAGAAGTTCAGTTCTTGGTTAGCAAAGAGGGTTTCAATATTAATGAAGTTACGAACAAGTTCATCCTCAGAGAGTCTGAACTCACCCTTGATGAGGGCTTTGATGTCATTAAAGGAGAGAGTTCCAGCCATTGCAAGAAAAAGTGGTGTATTGAGAAAAAGGTGTGTGTTTTCTTTTTCTGTGTTTGGGTTGGAGAGAAAGCGCATGAATGAAGAAATGAAGGCAATATTTGACCCTTTATATAGACTGGGAATACTGAGGGTGGTTTTTAATTGTTAATGAGTGATTGGACTGCGGTTGGTTTTCCAAAGAAAGAAGTTATGGCTTCCGCCGTTTCCCGCCCTTGGAAGTTGAGAAGTAATCATGAAACTGATGCACGCACGTCTTAATTTGATGTTTTGGAGAAAGTGACGTCACTTTTTAATAATGATTATGGCTAAGAGAAGTGGAAACGTCAAGTCTAGAGGCAAGGATGCTGCGAAAGATGTTCAGGTTCTACACGTTGCATTAAATAAAAAGCACTGTAGAAAATCTAAAGATATATTTTGGCAGAAATGTTTAGATTTGCTAAAAGTAATGCTGGCAAACATTATAGATATAAATGGGAGTCAAGCATACAAATATTATGGGTCTACAGTAGTTTCGATTACAAAACAAAGGTGCAACAAGTAACAGGACTGAAAACATCTAGTTAAAATCCTTAGGGAGATCCGTTTTGATCTTCAAGTATTGAGTCTCCCACGAAGACATACGAAGCTCAATTAGTGCCCGCTGCTTCTTCAATCTTTCGATCTCTGGCACTAATTTCTGTGCAGTCTCGAAATGTTTAATTCCCGACTGCACCACTTCGAGCAAATCTTGTTGGTTAGATTTTTGTATGGCTGTTTGACAACGTTCAGCTTCCTTTATCTTATCCTCGAGCGCCTTTATCTCTTGTCTCCAGGAGTTGATGTTCTTCTCATAATCATCAAAGGCCTTCTGATTTTCTGAATGTTTAAGCTTGAGGGCCTCACCTTGTTTCGTGGCGTCCACAGCAGAATTCCATGAAGAGTCATGAGAGGCCATTGTCTCAGATAGCTCTTCTTCGACATTTTGTTTTCGAAGAATGTTGGCCTGGAGTTGCTCAAGAAGAGAGCCTAGCAGAACAATTACCTCTGAAACTTCTGTGGAAACCTGAAGCAAATCTACTTTCTTTAGAAGTTGATTTAAGTTGTGACTCTTAATAGGTTCCCGGTTGAGAACGTCTACAAGATTGACCCCAAAGAATCTCTCTTTTATTTGTCGAAGGAGGCTAGGAATATCTTCCCTGTCACTAGATTCTACAGTTACAGCTGGAGAGACATCAAGTTCCGAAGGCGAAGAAGTATTCACATTCATGATAGCCTTTAAGAAACCAAGAGGATCAGTTTGCTTAAGTTGTTCCAGCTCCGAAGGAGTAGGCTTTGCAGGGGCAAGCGTCGATATTGTCTCAGGAACGGTTTTTGCATCAAGAGTCGAAGTTCCTTGAGGATCTTGTTTTTCTGGTCGAGAAGTCTCTTCCATGGCATCTTTCTCTGACGCAGTATCTTCATTGTCATGTGATTGTGGGTTCACATTGTCGCTGCCTGAGAATGGATGATCTTCTTCCAAATTTTTGTCTTGATGAGTAGGTGGAGATTCGTCAGTAGATTGGCTTTCTTCGATTGGTTCACTAGGCAATATGGTAGCAATTGGCCTAACATCTTCGAAGACTGGCGAGAGAACATGAGTTTGGTTATGAGAGATACCTATGTTAAACGGAGCAAATTTAGTCGTAAAGATAAGCCTTTGAGGGGTTTAATTGACGAAAGTTAAAGTTTGACAATTACCGTGAAGTTTGTCAATATTAATGGTAAGGCCATGATCCTTAAAACCTGAAGTGGCAGTGCCAATAACAAGGTAAATGTCAGTTTAATTATTTGGTTAAGATCACAAGATAATATGTGGGGTGGAACCCAAATACCTTGGTTGGGATGTTGTCTGGACTTGAATTATGACTTTCCACAACGAAAGCATTACTAGCAGTTTTCAAAGGAGACTCTTCAGAGGACGCCTTATCACCAGGAGAAGCAGTTTTAGAGGGACTTATCCTTTTCCCTTTTCTTGAAGGGGTAACAGCTTTTTGTCTCTTCTTGTGTCCTTGTCTAGTTTGGGGAGGGGATTTATCTTCGCCATCTGAGGCCGCTGTCGAGGAAGCTTTCCGTTTCGAAATTGTTGGGGGTTTCGAGCTCTGGCGAATAGACGATAAGTAAGATGGATACTACTCACAGATTGTACAAAATCAAGAATATGAGATGAGTATGTACCGTGGGCTTCTTGCCAGTGACGATGGAATCACTTTCACTTGGCTTGTTGCTCTTAGATATCCCAGAATCTTTTTAGGCAGAAGCTTCCTTGATCTTCCTCCTTCGTGCAACAGCTGTAGTTGAAACTGAAATCAGTATATCAGCAAAGAAAAGAAAATTCAGTCGAAAAGATTGTCTTAATCCAAACCTTCAGGTATTGGGGTCAGGACACGAACATGTTTAAGATCTATATGAAGATGTCCTTTGAAAGTATCCAAGGTATGCTTAGTCGGAACCACTCGTTCAGCGCGTTTTTTGGTACTCTCTCGAAGAATTTTGAGAGCATTCCCACACACGAACCAGTCTGGGAAAGGAGGACTTAGAGCCACACCAAAATCAGCACTTGGTAGTGGAGGGAATTTTGGAGGATTAAGTTTGAAAGCCACTTCATAACGTAGTTCTGGTCGAACATACGAGGGCAATTTCAACTTATCCAGTTTGGCGGAAAACTTTTCGCGCAAAATGACTGCAGCCTCACGAACGGTCCGACTAAGATCATCAGGCCTGTAGATAGTTTCAAAGAATTTTTGAAAAGCTTGGATTTCTTTAATATGAGTTGAAGTACCTTTTTGAAAATTCTCCTGCACATCAGTAAAAGCTGCAGTTAGTTCCTGAGCAAGGCTATCAGCATCAAAGATTTGAGAGCTATAATACTCCGTCCACCATTGATGAAAATCTGGTGTAGAGTAAAAAGCAGGTTCGAAAGGGACAGGAGAAAGATTGGTGATGCCAACGTATTTGTTGATTTTTGTTTTACATTCTTCTTCAGTCAAGTACAAGGTATGGAAACACATATGGTTTCTTTTCTCATATAAACACTTGGGTTTTATTTGAGCTAACCCAAACTGTCTCGAGACCAAATTCGGTTGATAGCACATGAGAATACATTGGCCTTTTGATGGTCGGAGACGATGGGAGAATAACCTTGGAGTCAGAAAGGCTTCCCAAATTTCCATATATTCAGTTTGTTGATCCTGAGATGTTGGTGGAAATTTTCGAGTAAACCATTCAGGACCTATTGTTCTGTGTACAAATGGGGCCATAGAAGGATCGAACTGGTTACGCCGTGCAAACATCGTTGAATACGCCAGGAAGTGTTCACGAAGCTTTCCAATTTCTTCTTTTGGAGTTAGGTAAGCTAACCTGGTCCCTTCTATAGTTCGATTCTTGATTTTGCTATCCTCCTCATTGACGTTTCCTCGAAAGGGAATATGAGTTTCGAATGTAGCATTAAGCCACAGTTGTAATAGCCAGAAAGGGCCAGCATAAAGTAAACTACCGGATTTGAAATTCTTGGTGAGGGTTGCAGCTTCGCTGAGGTTTTCATAAAGAGACCCTAAAAGCAGTTGGCTGAGGTTGAGCTTTTTTCCAGCATGCAACTGATTAGCCATGCAAAGGTACCTCTTTGCAACTTGAATGGATCTTGAGCAGAAGGCACATCGTGAAAGCCATAACGCTAGGAAAGCAATATGCTCTTCATCGGATACTGCCGTTTCGGTGGTAATATGATGCTTCTGGATGAATGAAGTATAAGTGACTTGTGAGTCATTAAAACCAATAGTATCATTATCCATTTCGTTAGGATCGAAGGTTTCGCCAATTGGTTGAAGTCCTGTAATAGCAGCCACATCGAAAAGCGTAGGGGTAACCATTCCACATGGGAGATGGAAAGTGTTGTGGGAAGCATCCCAAAAGTGAACCGCTGCTACTAACATGGGTTGGTTGTATTCTAAACCTGTCTTTGACAGTTGAATCAAATCGTATATTCCTAACGATTTCCAGAAGGATTCTTTCTGTTTTTCTACTTTTTCTAACCAGGCATAGTACAAGTCAGGATCTTTGGCTAAAGGGATTGACCTAAACACTTTTACAGAGTTGGTCATATAGTTTAACCTAATTTTCGTTAAAGCTAAAGGAGTTGCAGTTGAAGTTTCTTCAATGTTAGCAGATTTGCCTAAGGGAGAACAGCCATCTTCATCTATCCTGATTTTGCTAACTAATGGTCTAGTCTTGTAATAAGTAGGGAAGAATTTATTCAGAGATGGGATATTTTCACTTGGTAATGGACCCATAAAAGCGAGAGATTTTCCAGAAAGTTCAAAAGGAATGATTACCTGGGAAGCATAAATAGCGCGTATTTCTTCGGTGTTAGGGTTTTGAACGTGCTCTTGTTCCCCAGACCGTGTTGTTGATTGGAGCTTCAGAGCAGGTTGAAGAACATTTGAAGATGAATCCATAGAGAAATTTCTGATTAAGAGAGCGAGATTTTGAAGAGATTGAAGATGTTTTGGTTTTTTGTTGAAGAAGATGAAGAAATAGGAATGAAAGGTTGTGTAGAAGTGCAAGACCAAGTATTTAAAGGTTTAACGGAAACCCTTTTTAAATCTTTTGGGTAAAATCCAAAGAACACGTGGCGGCTGGTGATTTAATCCAACGGCGGTCGAATAAAGTTAGCTTCACTCCTAGTATGTAGGAGTAATGATCAAGAAGTAAGGTTAAAACGTGGGAATGTAAGTTATGAGAAGACATTTTTGAAAATGACAAGACGTTTCGGAAATGGTGTCATCAATGATTATGACGTTAGTCAGCAGTCTTGGAACTCTCAAAGATCAATAAAGAACGAAATCTTATAATGACAAGAAACGCCTATTTCTGTTGACTCTCGAAACAGGCATTTATTGGGGGCAATTTGTTAGCTGAAGATTTCGTTTTGTAGTGTTTGTCCTTCGAAGAAGAAGAAAATCGAAGGAAAGATGGTTACTGATGGCCATCCCTTAAGGAAGAAAGAATGGCTACTGATGGTCATGCTTCGAGAATAAAGACTTCTAAGTTCGATGAAGATAGTGAATACTGAAAGCTAGTGAAAATATGTGTCTTCGGGACTTAGACAAAATTTATAAATATTTAAGTATTTACTACTTAGCGTGTTTTCGTAGTGTTTTTAATACACTGCCACGCGTCGAAGACGGACTCAGGCGGGAAGATTTGAAATTCGAAGACGGTTTCGTAACTGTCCAATAACAGATGGCATCGCTAGAAGTTCTTATGAGAAACGTGGCAGCAGATTAGTGTAGGACCGTTAAGGTCGAAACTAGTATAAATAGGAGTCTTAATGTTAGGATTCGGTGTGTTCATTTTGTACAAATCACTCACATATTTACTCAAGTATCAAGCGTTAAGAGAAAGAGTTCGCTGAGAAAATGTACGTATGACACCACCATTTTAATACATGTGTATTATCTCTTGTTTTTAAATATCTTCCAGAATTACTGCATTTCGTTTACTTCTTGCCATTTACATTTCTGTATCTTTACTTTAATGCCATTTACTTTCGAATTACTTTCATGTTATTTACTTTCAAAGTCTTTAACATTTCTGCAGTTTAAGATTCTTTACGTTTTAACAGCCCTTTTAGTTTCATATGTTATGTTACTTATCTTTTCGTTGAAGTCACATTTATATATAACAAAGTGATTATCAAGACTATTTGTTCTTTAATCGAACAACGTTTATTGAAGAAGACAAATCATGAATATGGTTCGAATGAACATTGATAACAATCTTCTTGACTATGTGTCCTAGGATCAATCTAGTCGATCCTGCGAGTAACCAAATCATATTTATTATAGTTTGGAGGACTAGCGGTTGTTTACCGGAAATCACCGTAAACAAATTGGCACGCCCAGTGGGACAGTGTCAAGCAGATTGTTTTAATCAATTGCTTTATTTTTGTCTAGACAAATTGAGGACTTGATCACCCTTAATCTCTTGTAAATAGTAGACGGAATTGTATTGAATGTTATGTATGTATCTTGCTATCTTAATGATGTTCAAAGTGATGGATGCTAAAGAAAGTCTGAAACTTGGTTGAAGCTTGCGAACCGTATAAGTTGATAGGAACTTTGATAAGGACGGTGAATTAAGATGGGTGATCAGAGTGGCGCAGCTGAAGCGGGATGTGACGTTGAGAGTGGTTGTGTTGCATAGATTTTTGATGACGAAATTATTCTAAGTGGGGGAGAGTTGTAACGCCCCAAATTTAATTAATTAAGTTAATTAAATTATTGAAGGTTTTAATTATTGGATTTAGAAGATGTGTGAAAATGCATCGGAGTAATTGGATTCGCCGGTTTTTATTTTAAGAGGCTAATTGGATTGATATGTCGATCGGAATTATTAAGTTAAAATTTGGATTAGTTAGTCGGTTAATCGGAGAATTAATAAAATTGATTATGTTGGAGGAAGTAATATTAGTAATAATATTATTTAATTTGGTTTAGTTGTGGTGTGGTATATAACAGTGTGGAGGTGTACGATTAGCAGGCCCATTAGAAAATAATAGTAACTATAATATTATTATTTAATTTATTGGATTAAAAGGAGAATATATGGAATTAGGTTTATGTGGAAATAAGGTTTTGGCCTTTGGGAGAATAGATCGTGGTTATTATGAATTTAGTTGTTGAATAGTTATAAAGTTGACGTTGTGAAGTTATAGTTGTGCTAAAAATTTTGTTTGTTGAATATTAATAATTATAAGTTCAGTTTCAATTGAATAAAGTATGATTTTATGATTCCCCTGCGTGGTATTAAGAGTTGATTTAATGTGAACAAAACTATATGTTGTATTATAAGTTGAAATGTGACATCCCTTGCGTTGTTTGTGAAATTTTTATACTCTGAATTTAATATAATTGTTGGGTAGATTTGATTAATTCTTTATCTTATTATTAAGTTTTTTCTTCTCTATGAATCAGTTAACTTGGGACTTAACACTAACATTGAAGTCTTTCTTCCAAAAAATATAAGTCTTAAACATCCCTTGATTTTAATGTTGCATTCTTAATCAAAATTTTCTTTAAACCACAAATATCTAATCAAGTAGAAAGTTTTTCTTAATCCTGTTTATATTAAGATTTTACTTTTTGATAAATCTTGAATTTTGGTTTAATTGCAAATTTGGAGTAAAATGTTTCTAAGGGTATGTTTGGTTCAATCGGGGAGAGGGGACGGGAGCGAATTTTATCAAGGGGAGGGGAGATGAGGAGAAGGGAGGGGAGAGATTTTAATTACATATATGTTTGGTTCAAAAAATGTTTGGTTCAAATTATTATTGTTTTCAGGATTATAGGTTTTTATAACGTGGCAATAAGTTTTTGTAACAGGATCCAGGTGTTCTTGGAGCTTTATTTGAAGATAAGGTAACTTTATTCTGATTTCAATTCATAGTTTACCTTTCTATTAATCCACCATATATTGTATTCATTATGGAGACCTCATCAATATAGTTTTTCTTCCTTTTCGGTGGTTGAAGCAACTGAATTACTATCGGTTCTACCATCGATTCGGATTTTCTATTCAAAAGGTATAGTTTTTTTTTGTTATTCTTCTCATAATTGGTAATAGATATGTTTTCAATTTATGTATTTGTTTCCATTTCTGAAATTGGATTCTTGAAGTCACATCTTCTCAAATTTTCAATTTGATATATGTTCTTTATATATGTCGTTTTCATTTAAGATTTTTTTGTTATTTTTCTAAAATTTCCAATTTTATTTACAAACTATTCATTTAGGTTTATACTATACAAGTATATATCTACGTTACAATAAATGTACATTGTAATAATTATATTTCTTTTTAGAAATTTTATGTTATTTAGTAGTATTATTTAACTTCTAATTATTCAAATTCTTTAAATATTATGATTGTCAATTCAAATATATTCACATTATTATTATTATGATACATTTTTGTCTCACATTTTCTACTTTATATCTTTTACCGGTGGTATTAATCGTCTTTGATCCTTCATCAAGGTATAAAGTTATAACGGAATAGCCACGAGATAAATATTTAAATAGTTATAAAGTATTTAATTATGTAGGTTTTATACTTTTTAACAATTGAAACAAATTTGTGAGATATTGATTAAATATTATTTTTGGTTTCTTTTATATATTTTTTATTATGAAATTATTTGCTCACGAATTTTATATATGATTGTGAGACTAAAATGTATACGACAACAATGAAATTGACTCCCGAAATATTTTTTCAAGTTCATTTAAACCATTGGAATCTTTTAATAATTACACTGTGGATTTTTTAATCCATATATCAAATTTCTATACTCATATTGTCATTATATCGAAGATTTGCATTCTAATAATTACCAGTTACCTACTACTAATTAATTATTTATTAGTAATAATTACAAGAATATACTAAATCTAATTTATCCTTAACTTTTCAGTTTTTCAGAATTCAAATTCATGGTGTATATATATTCGTTGTTTTTGTTCCGCCGATTTAGGAGAAAACAATAAGATAGAGGAACAAGCTGAACTATCTTTGAAATAAGTGTTATTTATTCCAATTTAAAACCACTATATTATTTATTCTAAGTTAAATTGAATGCGGAATAAGGGAATGAACT
Organism: Vicia villosa; assembly: GCF_029867415.1. Taxonomy (NCBI): domain Eukaryota; kingdom Viridiplantae; phylum Streptophyta; class Magnoliopsida; order Fabales; family Fabaceae; genus Vicia; species Vicia villosa. Next base: position 80,920,258 of record NC_081185.1, read on the forward strand.
AAAATAACAATTTCAATAAATTAATGATAATTTTTTCTAAGTTAAATTGAATACCGAATAGTGAAGGAACTAAAATAACAATCCCAATAAATTAATGATAATTTTTCTAAGTTAAATTGAATACCGAATAGTGAAGGAATTAAAATAACAATCACAATAATTTTTTATAAAAAATCCAAAAAAATTACATTCTTTTATGAATATTTTTAAAACTTATAATCTTCACTTTATTTTCATTATATATATGGCCGAAGCAAACTTTAGCTTAAAATATACAGTGCTTATAGAATAGAATTGGTATGTAACGGCATAAAATTCACAACACAATTAAAATTGGAATCTCAAATTTAACCAAATGTACAAACAAATGAGTGTGTTGACAAAAGTTCTTGTAGAATTTGGGTTGTGTACGTAACTAGATATACTTCATGAACTGGACGATTAAAACTAGGAATAAATTCAGCATTTCCACCCTATCAAAATCCTGCGATCAAAACAAAGCAACATATAATGCTTACTTTTATACATTCATTCCCGCTAATATTGATTATTTAATTTGTCCCGTAGGAGTTACAGAGCAAGTTTACAATATGAAAATTGATGTAAATTATTTTATTGTACTTTTGTTTACTCATGAATCATTCTATTCGTTGCATGGTATCATGATTAGTCCTATAAATACTTTGCCTAGCAATCAACAGCCAAAACACAAAAAATCTAAGTCGTCTTGTGACCCAGTAAGATTAATCCATAATGTCAACTAGATTCCTCACTGTATTCATCCTTGCTCATATGTGGCTTTTGATGGCAACAACATCAGTAGCCCAAATTGTGATAGACACAAGTGGCGACACAGTTGAGGACGATGAGGAATACTTCATCAGGCCTGCTATCACAGGCACTGGAGGAGGTCCTACATTGATCACAGGAAATGCGCCATGCCCTCTGCAAGTTGGTCTTGTCAACACTGACTTGGCAAATGGTTTGCCGGTGGTATTCACACCTTTTGTCCCCCGTCATGATGAGGACGACGTGCTTCTTGACAGAGACTTGAGAGTAAGATTTGTAGCTTCCTCAAGTTGCGCTCAGTCCACAGAATGGAGAGTGGGTGAGAAAGATGCTACGAGTGGAAGGAGGCTTATTATAACCGGAAGGGATGACAGTACAGCTGGAGCATACGGTAACTTCTTTAGGATTGTGCCAACACAAACTAGCGGTGTCTATAACATCCAATGGTGCCCTACAGACGTATGCTCCGCTTGTAAGTTTGAATGTGGGACTGTTGGGGTTATTCGTGAAAATGGAAAGATTCTGTTGGCACTCGATGGTGGTGCACTCCCTGTTGTGTTTCAAAAAGAATAATTGTTTGTAGGATGGTGAAGTTTATTTCTGTGGTGTGTTTATGTATATACTCTTGCTTTTCAATAAATATTGAACATGTAGTTCATTTTAATTAATATCATGAAAGAAGGAAAGGGTTACAAGTTACAACTTACATGTATTATGACTTGGAATAAAGGGTTATTTGAGTATGTATACTTTCTTTACTAAGAATAAATCAAATGTATTCTATTTATAGTCACTTTGTAATGATAGTCCTATTTTAAATCAGACACAGCGTGTGTGCTGTAGAAAACTAACTCATAAAAGTACTAAATAGAAAATTAAAATATCTTCATCCAATCCAAACACTTTGATTCATTAAGTAATTAAAATATCTTTGCCCAACGAAATAGTTTTACTAGCTAAGGAAAATACAATTAAGAAACCATCAGTAGTTATTACAACACTTGAATAATCCAACACAAACTATAAAAAAAAAAGAAAAAAGAGCAGTTTGCTGCATAGGAGCTTAATGTGGATGAGGCCGAGGCAAAACCAAGCTCTTCATATGTTCATAGGCATGAAAAATTGGGTTGTTAGGAACTTCAATATGTTCAACTCTACCATCTCTTCGATAATATATAACAACATCATGCCAAGCTAGTGGGCAGGCCAGCATCAGGACATCTCCATTTTCCGACAGACACACCGGCAACAGACGCAAATCAGGCACAAAATCCCATTGAATCTGCTCATAGCGAAGATTCACCAACCGAGTCCAAGACTCTTGAACTCCAAACTCTCTCATTTCCCACAAAACAAAATGAGTATTCATGTGGTTATAATAAAGGCACAGGCAACCCCTTAAAACAGAAAGAGCTGGTTCTGGTTCATCTTGGGGCTTTTCACCAATACTGTTAGGCAGCAAAATATACTTGCATGTTTCGTTGCGCAGATCAAGCGAAAAGATCACTAACTGTTCGATGGTAACATCTTTCCATTCATACTCATGATAGTTTAAGTTGTTAAGCGCTAACCAGTTAACACTACCATTAACAAATCGTCCGATGGGAGTTCTAATTAGTAGAGTTGGAAAATTAGGGCAAGCGAGAGTCTTTCTCCAGCAACTATCGCCCATGCAATGAACTCTCCCCTCCCATTTCTGCACTGTATGATCCCATAACACAGCCACCACCTTGCATGGAGTAAATACAAAAATGCATGTGGTTAAACTAAAGAATGGTGTCACTTTTTAAACCAATACACAAAATCAGATAACATATATTTGAAAGAGCCTTTAATCATTTGAGATGAAATTGACAACTTTATTATGTTAGGTATGAACTATGAAATGCAATTGTGCAACTAAGTAACACAATCAAAATTGAAATTTGACTGACCTTGTATGTGTCTCCTGAATCATCATAGCCAAATCCAAGGTGCACCCAGAGATTAGGATGCATGAAAGACAAAGTTGGTGAGTTTCTGGATATTAATTGTAAACTAGGGTTCCATAACCAACTATAAATTTCTTTGTTTTCATATTGCATTAATTTTCATATTGCATAAAAATTAGGGTGTGTGTGTGTTTGGGTGCTCTTTCAAGATGAAGTTTAGCGAATCTTGGATCAAAGATGAGCGAATTCCAGTATTCGAGTAAACGCATTTTATTAAGTTCACTTTAACACTCCATTTTACCCATTTCTCTCTACGCAAAACTTTTTTTTCTCATTTCTCTTTTATTTAACACACTCTCTCTCTCATAAACTCTCCATATTTATTTACTATTAACTAGTAGTTAGACCCGTGCCTCGCACGGGTTAAATATTTTTTAATTAAAAAAAATATTTTAAAAATATTTATAATTTAAAAATTTTATTTAAAGTAAGATTACTATTGCATACATAAAATGTCATTGTTATTAATAGTATATATAAAAAATTTAATTTAACTAATTTTTTTTATAAATTATAAAATAAATTAGACATTTCTAATTTATTAATAATTTATGTAAGTTTTAAAAAAAATTAACTGTGTTAAATAAAAAGAGAATCAATCAAGATGACATCCAAATTAAAAACATATATTTGTAACAATTATTATAATAAAGTTTCTCTTTTTTATTAAAAATAAATTGTAATAATGATAAATTTTCAAAAGCAATAAATGAGATGATAAATTAATTAAAACTACTATAAATAAATAAAAAGTACAAAATAAATTCTTAAATTTATTATATATATATATATTTAATATCAATATAAGTAATATATGTCATAATTAAAAAAAATGAAATATATTCTATATATTATAAACTTATGTTTTTTTTTTGTTAATTGTAGAAAATAGTTTTTTTAATCAAAAAAAATTTACTAATTTAATAGTTTTTAAATAAAAAATAATTTAATAATTATTTATTATTAATTTAGTTGTATTGAATTAGATCCTTCCATTTATACAATGTACTCGGTATATAATTCAATAATAACTTTATATTGCTGCTTCCACTAAATTAATGTTTTTTTTAAAAAATTATAGTGATGTCATGGTATGTATTAATTATGACCTTCATAATAATTTTCATAAACGACTTTGTAAAAATCAAATGTTGAATATAACCCAACATATAGCTATTTGTATTCTTAATCATTCAAATACTGTAATATCATAATATTATAATTTTAATTGAATATGCATAAATTTTTATGTTCTAATTAGTATAATTGATAAGTAAGATGAAATTTTTTAATTTATAATTGTATTTTTAAGAAATCATTAATGAATTTAATAAGTGTTAATTGTATATTTTATTTTGTATCTATTATTAAGATTGTATCAGTTAAAACCGACAATTAAAAAAAGGGTCATGCTAACGAGTGCCCCCGGGGCACTCTTTAAGGTTTCCAAATAAAGAAAATACTGTCTAAATAAGTTAATCATTTCAATTTTCAATTCATTAAATACAAATATTTCCAATAAAACATAAATTTTGTTACTTAAAAGAAGTCAATTATTTCTATTTTTAATGCAATGAATACAAGTATTAATAACAAAACATATCATTTTTATACTCTTAACCAGTGCCCCTGGAGCACTCGTTAGCATTGCCCTTAAAAAAATTGTAATTGATATTAAATCATAATTAAAATTGATAATTATTGATTTTATTTTATTAATATAAACATATAAGGAAATATTGTAAAGAAATTAAAAACAAAGTCATGACAAAGAGAGGTGAGAATTAATTATATCACCTATATCATGTATCTTGAAATATAACTATCAAACCAAATTTGAGTATTTGAGTATTTCATAAAAAAATTGTGTTTTCATAAGAAAATTGTGTATTTTCATATATCATAATTGTCTGGTGCTTTGTGTTGAAACAAATATTATATCAATTTTTAGTATAAATGTCATTTTCTCCATTGCTTTTTAAGTATCGTTTTAGAAGAATTTTTTGTTTCTATTTGAATGTTGTTTTTATAGTTTAATGTTATAATGTGTCAATTATACTGTTATTTTGTCAATTAGAAATATTAATGCATTATATTTTAAACACAAATTCAAGTTTTGGAACATAAAAAGACAATAGTAAATTAATAAGACATGATTTTAATAATTGTTACACATGTTAAATTAAGTATTTTATTCTCTTATAATATTTGATCCATATAACTGGAATAAGGAACAATAAATTAAGTATTTTATTCTTTTATAATATTTGATTCTTATAATTTATTTATTTATTATATATATAAAAGTATAGGTAATGCTAACCTGTTCCCTAAGGACACATGTTAAGAAATTAACAATTAGAAAGTTTGTCATGAATAAAATAAAAAATAAAATTAAATATATATTTGTAACTAATTCAATACACTTTTAGCATTACCCTAAAAGTATTAATAGTTCTTATTTAAATAATCTATATTATAATAATCTCTATTTAAAATATAATACGTTTTATGTTTTTGTGTCAAAATGAAACAAATAATATTTATATAAATAAATTATTAATGTAGTAATATATATACACATATATATATATATATATATATATATATATATATATATATATATATATATATATATATATATATATATATATATATATATATATATATATAAAAGTTAAAGTAGTTGGAAATTCCACGTATATCCTAATTGAGTTTAAGTTAAACTAATATAATAATTAAGGGGAAATTAGTCTATTTGTTAAATATTCAAATGTGGTTGATTTGGTATTAATGACTGCTGTCAATCTCTCATTATTTTCTTACTGATTTTTTATTTATTTTAATACACAAAAGCTCGAAAGACATAATATTGGATTTCAAATTTCAAATTTCAGCTTGAGAAATGAAAAACCACTTCCCAGTTTTCTAAAAAGTCAATTTCCAACTTTGTATTTGGGAAAATGAAAAGAATGCACCGTTTGGATGTGAAAACAGAAAACCGTAAACCATTCATTATTATATATATTATCTTTCTCCACAAACCACCATCTCACTACCCTTCCCAAGATTCATTGGATCTCTCTTCTCTACGATTTCATCGCCAAACCTAGATGTTGCTGCGGCTTCTTGCAGTCTTGATTTACGAGGGCTTCGCCGTGCCAAAATTGGATTCACTGGTTCTGATAAAGATCTGAAAGGAATCTGAATTTTATTTCGCGTGAAGAAGTTTAGATTTGTTATTGTGGTGGTTCAATTTGTTCAATTTTTACCTTAGAATAGAGAAGAAAAAAAAGTTAGCTTTGACATACTGTACTGTTTGATTTGTTTTGAGTTTCAATAGCAACTTTTTTTTCTTCATATCAAAGTCCTTTTGATTATTTGTTTACCTGTTAATTGAAATAATAATTTTCAAATTTACAATGGCGGTGTATTATAAATCTAAGAGTGCAAAAGATTACGATTCAATTCCCATGGATGGTTGTATTATAAATTTAAGATTGCAAAAGATTACGATTCAATTCCCATGGATGGTCCTTTCGTCTCTGTTGGCACATTGAAACAAAATATTTTTGTATCCAAGCATTTAGGGAGGGGTACTGATTTCGACCTACTGGTCACCAACGCCCAGACCAACGAAGGTCTGTTCTTATTTTGATTTATCTATGTTTATCAGTTTTCTATTATCTTTATCTATACTAACACGGCGACACAAATGATAATTTGAAAAAGCAGTGGGTGCTACACCGGCTATTATCTTAATTAGGGTCAATAATCTTGATTCGGTTTAAGTGTTTTATTGTTGAAAAGCTGTTCTACGGTTCTTCTTAAGTGAAGATTACCGCCCTTTAGGTCTCCATTTTATTCCAAATAATATGGTGATGGATAATGTTGCAGTACTTTTTGTTCCTCTTAAAGTACAAGTTTTTCTACTCCCATCTAACATAACAAATGTATCACGTTTAAAATTAAGTTCGGATACACTTTTGCTTAGCCAAATTTGCTGTGAGATTTGTATTATGATAGTGCTTATAATAGGCTTTACATTGACTCTTCAAATTTCAGAGTATCTTGATGAAGAAATGTTGATTCCTAAAAATACTTCAGTGTTAATTAGACGGGTTCCAGGACGGACAGGATTACCAATTGTTACTGAACTACAATACTTTCTCAAATCTTTAGTCTCATTACTTCTATTTGATTTCTTACCATTGATCATGCATTCTATATGTAACTTTGTCAAAATGGGTTTTCATCAATTTATCATTCATGGTTTTCCTGTTCATATATAGTGGCATACTTAGAAATTGCATTTTTCATTTGCGAAATAAATCATGTTCTATGTTATTGAGTTGCAACTGTATTTTGCTATGTTGGAACTTGGAATGATGATAACTTGGAGGAAGAGTTGGAAAGATTTATTGACATTAAATGAGCAATAAATGAACACAATTAAGAGCTAATATGGAGATGAATTTGAAAAGGTTCATTTTAAGTCCCACATTGGAGGGAACACAAATATTAGTAGTGTATATATATTCCAACTTGAACAATTGTTGTTGGGCCCAAGGGCACCTACAATTTTATTAAGGAGTGAGGACACACCAATGTGCCAAGAAGACACACGCGCGCCGCCCGTCCGTCCGGATCGGCTCGGTCCGGTCTACATGAATTAATTTTTTTGGAACCCGAATTAATAGAAATTAATTATCATTGAATAATTAATTAATTCGGTAAAAATTAAATACTATTAAATAAGAAATTAATTAATATTTAATATTAATTAATACGAATTGGTGACGTGTCCTTAGACCAAGTCTTAACCTAGATTTTGACTAGGTTTACTTGTCCTCCAAGTCTGCTGACCAAGTAAATAACGGCTATATTGACTGGGCCGGTTCAACTCTCCGCTATATTTTTGCCCACGTTTTGGTCCACTCGGTTGGATATTTTTGCCTATAAATACATTTGTTCCATTCACTTGTTCTGCACTCCAGAATTCAATTTCGAATTCTCTCCTCTCTCTTACTCTGCTTCATCTCAGATTATTCTTTTCTTTTTTCGACTGGAATAAATCCAGATACTAAGACTGGTTTTAACCATCAGAAGGTGTATCATTTAGAACGATTCATCACACGTGCAAGTGTGAATCGTATTGAAACGAGCTGTTTTATCCTGGAGGCGTCGTGGGTATTTACGAGCTGCTTTGCATAAATCTGGCAGTACCGCGAAACGTCTTAAAGAAAGCGTACCGATCCGCGACTCAGCCGATATTTTCCTCTGTGGCATTATTTTCTTAAACCGAAAAACAACAATTTTAAGACGATTTCTGTAACTGCCATGTTGACTGAGGAAACTATCGGTAATACTGCGGCCGCTTCTGTGAATGACAAACCATTCAAGTTTGAGGGATCCAATTTCAAACGTTGGCAATCTAAGATGAAGTTTTTCCTAAATCTGAAAAAGGTTGCCCACGTTCTGACTGAGGACATCCCAATTGTTCCTTCTGGATCAATCGAGATAACTAATGGTAAGTCAACTGCTGAATCTGACGGAACCTCCAAAAAGGACGCAGCTTCCAAAACGTCTGATGGAGACTCTGCTGCAAAAGAAAAAGCCGCAGCAGATGACTTACAGCTCCGAAAAGAAATTGCCCTATGGTAAGAAAATGATTACCTATGCAAACATCACATTCTGAACAGTCTTGCTGATGACCTATATGATTACTATAGTAATCACAAGACTGCTAAACAGGTTTGGGAAGCTCTCCAAAGGAAGTATGACACCGAAGAAGCTGGTGCAAAGAAATATGCTATGAGCCGCTACTTGAATTACAAGATGGTGGATGAAAAGTCTGTGGAAGCTCAAAGCCACGAGCTTCAGAAAATTGCTCATGAAATCATTACTGAAGGTATGCCCCTCGATGAACAATTTCAAATTGCTGTAATAATTGACAAACTGCCCCCTGGTTGGAAAGATTTCAAAAATGTCCTTCGACACAAAACAAAAGAATTTTCAATCGAGAGTCTGATTACTCGCCTCCGAATTGAAGAGGAAGCTCGGAGACAAGATCAGAAAGATGAAGTCTTAGTTGTTTCGAACAACAAAAAGAGATTCGGTGCGGTTCTGAAGCCTACTGGCAAACCATTAAAGAATCAAAACCGCAATGCTGTGAACCGAATTAAGAATGGGAATCCCTCTAGGGCCCCATCTGCTTCATTTGCTAGGCAGCAACCACCACCACAGAGAAATGACGCTCCGGTTTTCACTTGCTACAATTGTGGAAAACCGGGTCATATGGCAAGGAAATGTAAGAGCAGGCCTAAACCTGCTGCTGGATCAAATGCTCAAATTAACATGACTGATGAGCCATTTGTTGCTATGATCACTGAAATCAACATGGTTGGTGAAAGTGATGGCTGGTGGATAGACACTGGTGCCTCTCGCCATGTCTGCTATGACCGTGCTATGTTCAAGACATACACTATTGCTGAAGATAAGAAAGTGCTGTTGGGAGATGCTCACACCACTAATGTTGCTGGAATTGGAGATGTTGAGCTGAAATTCACCTCAGGAAAGACTTTGATCTTGAAGGACGTCATGCACGTTCCTGAAATTAGGAAGAATCTTGTTTCTGGTTTTCTTTTAAATAAGGCAGGGTTTAGTCAAACTATAGGGGCAGATTTGTACACCATCACTAAGAATGGTATTTTTGTTGGGAAAGGGTACGCCGCTGATGGCATGTTTAAGTTGAATGTTGATTTTAATAAAGTTTCTCCTTCCGTTTACTCTTTGTGTGATTTTAATATTTGGCATGCTAGACTTTGTCACGTTAATAAGCGAGATATTTCTCATGCAAGCGACTTAGGCTTAATTCCTAAATTAAATGTGAATGATACTAATAAATGTGAATATTGTAGTCAAGCTAAAGTAACTAAGACCTCACATAAATCAATAATTAAAGAATATAATCCCCTAGATCTTATACATTCTGATATATGTGAATTAGATGGAACCTTAACTAGAAATAGTAAACATTATTTTATCACTTTTATTGACGATTGTTCTGATTATACTTATGTATACTTAATGAAAAATAAAAGTGAAGCGCTTGACATGTTTAAGATGTATGTGACTGAAATTGAGAATCAATTTAGTAAGAAGATTAAGAGACTTCGTAGTGATAGGGGAACTGAATACGATTCTGGGTTATTTAATGAGTTTTATATTAAGCATGGAATTGTACATGAAACGACTGCTCCATACTCTCCTGAAATGAATGGTAAAGCAGAGAGAAAGAATAGAACTTTTACTGAACTTGTTGTTGCAATTATGATAAATTCTGGTGCTGCACCTCACTGGTGGGGGGAAATTTTATTGACTGCTTGCTATGTCCTGAATAGAATACCCAAGGCAAAAATTAAGATCTCACCTTATGAGATATTAAAGAAAAGACAACCAAACTTGTCTTATTTGAGAACTTGGGGCTGTCTGGCTTATGTCAGAATTCCGGATCCGAAACGAGTTAAACTCGCTAGTAGAGCATACAAATGTGTATTCATTGGGTATGCAGTAAACAGTAAGGCATATAAGTTTTATGACCTAAATGCAAAAGTGACTGTAGAATCAAATGATGTTGATTTCTATGAAGACAAATTTCCCTTCAAATCAAGAAATAGTGGGGGCACTCAATCGAGTCACATTCCTGTGATAAGAAGCACAGAAAGCAACGACAATGTAGAAACAGAACTTCGACGAAGTAAACGAGTAAGAGTCTCTAAAAATTATGGGCCGGACTATGCGGCTTATAATGTAGAAGAAGATCCAATAAATCTTCAAGAAGCTTTGTCATCGCTAGATGCAGACTTATGGCAGGAAGCCATTAATGATGAGATAGATTCTCTTGAGTCTAACAAGACCTGGCACTTAGTAGACTTACCTCCTGGATGCAAACCAATTGGTTGTAAATGGGTTTTGAAAAAGAAACTAAAACCTGATGGAACTATTGATAAATACAAGGCTCGTCTTGTAGCCAAGGGTTTTAGACAAAGAGAAAATGTAGATTTCTTTGATACTTACTCTCCAGTCACTAGAATTACATCCATTAGGGTACTTATATCAATCGCTGCTATCTATAATTTGATAGTACACCAAATGGATGTAAAAATAGCTTTTCTAAATGGTGACTTAGAAGAAGAAATCTATATGGAACAACTTGAAGGTTTTGTGATCCATGGACAAGAGAACAAGGTCTGTAAGTTAGATAAATCCTTGTATGGATTAAAACAAGCTCCTAAGCAATGGCATGAAAAGTTTGATAACTTAATGATATCGAATGGGTACAAAGTGAATGAAAGTGACAAATGCGTTTATTACAAATCTGAGAATCGCATTTGCACTATCATCTGTCTATACGTAGACGACCTACTCATATTTGGATCAAACATTCATGCCGTTAACGCTATGAAATCATTGTTGTGCAACAACTTTGATATGAAAGACCTCGGAGAAGCGAGTGTGATTCTTGGCATCAAGATCACAAAATCTGAACGAGGAATTTCTTTGGATCAATCACACTACGTGGAAAAGATCTTAAAGAAATATAACTATTTTGAATGTAAACCATCAAGTACACCATATGATCCAAGTATGAAACTGTTTAAGAACACTGGTGAAAGTGTCAGACAGGCAGAATATGCAAGCATCATTGGCAGTCTTAGGTATGCCACTGATTGTACTAGACCAGACATTGCATATGTTGTAGGATTGTTGTGTAGGTTTACAAGTAGACCGAGCAATGAGCATTAGCGAGCTATTGAGCGAGTCATGCGGTACCTTAAAAAGACAATGAACCTCGATCTACATTATCAGAGATTTCCTGCAGTACTTGAAGGATACAGTGATGCAGATTGGAATACCTTATCAGATGATTCCAAAGCTACTAGTGGCTATGTATTCAACATAGCCGGAGGAGCTGTATCTTGGAAATCAAAGAAACAGACTATCCTGGCTCAGTCCACGATGGAGTCTGAAATGATAGCATTAGCAAATGCTAGTGAAGAAGCAAGTTGGTTAAGATGCTTGCTAGCTGAGATTCCTTTGTGGGAAAAACCTATGCCAGCTGTGTTGATCCACTGCGATAGTACCACGGCTATTGCAAAAATAGAGAACCGTTATTATAATGGTAAAAGACGTCAAATTAGAAGAAAGCATAACACTATTAGAGACTGTATCTCTAAAGGAGCTGTGAGAGTGGATCATGTACGCACTGATGAAAATTTAGCAGATCCTTTGACGAAAGGATTAGCTAGAGAGAAAGTCTATAATACATCATATAAGATGGGACTAATGCCTATAGGAATGTGATTCGCTCATGATGGTAACCCGACCTAAATGACCGGAGATCCCAAGAAATAGGTTCAATGGGTAATAACAAGTTGTGAGTGATATGAGACGATCATGCTAAACTAAATAAAAGAAGCATGAATCCTGAAGTGATAAGAGGATGAGATAATAGAATCTCTTAATGAAATCTATACTCTATATGAGGGGGTACCTAGGCTACAGGAGTACTATTGATAGATTCACCTATGTGATTGTGGAACTGAGGCCGGTTCCTATGGAATTACGAGGCAGAATTCCTAGAGCCTTCACTAAACCGGGATACACGTGCAGGGCCATTAAAAGCACGGGCTATTAAGAATACACCTTAAGAAAAGGTTATGTGCGGGTCTGATGTCTGAGATAGAGTTCAACACAATAGTGTCACTCTTGTTGAATCGGAATCTTACTTGCTACGCAAAGGTTCAAGTCGTAGACACCTTTGCTTATGCATAATCTTAGAAACGTTTAACGTACTTCTAAAATCACCTTTTAAATTCAAGTGGGGGATTGTTGGAACTTGGAATGATGATAACTTGGAGGAAGAGTTGGAAAGATTTATTGACATTAAATGAGCAATAAATGAACACAAGTAAGAGCTAATATGGAGATGAATTTGAAAAGGTTCATTTTAAGTCCCACATTGGATGAAACACAAATATTAGTAGTGTATATATATTCCAACTTGAACAATTGTTGTTGGACCCAAGGGCACCTACAATTTTATAAAGGAGTGAGGACACACCAATGTGCCAAGAAGACACACGCGCGCGCCGCCGCCGCCGCCCGTCCGTCCGGCTCGGCTCTGTTCGGTCCGGTCTACATGAATTAATTTTTTTGGAACCCGAATTAATAGAAATTAATTATCATTGAATAATTAATTAATTCGGTAAAAATTAAATACTATTAAATAAGAAATTAATTAATATTTAATATTAATTAATACGAATTGGTGACGTGTCCTTAGACCAAGTCTTAACCTAGATTTTGACTAGGTTTACTTGTCCTCCAAGTCTGCTGACCAAGTAAATAACGGCTATATTGACTGGGCCGGTTCAACTCTCCGCTATATTTTTGCCCACGTTTTGGTCCACTCGGTTGGATATTTTTTGCCTATAAATACATTTGTTCCATTCACTTGTTCTACACTCCATAATTCAATTCCGAATTCTCTCCTCTCTCTCTTACTCTGCTTCTTCTCAAATTATTCTTTTCTTTTTTCGACTGGAATAAATCCAGATACTAAGACTGGTTTTAACCATCAGAAGGTGTATCATTTAGAACGATTCATCACACGTGCAAGTGTGAATCGTATTGAAACGAGCTGTTTTATACTGGAGGCGTCGTGGGTATTTACGAGCTGCTTTGCATAAATCTGGCAGTATCGCGAAACGTCTTAAAGAAAGCGTACCGATCCGCGACTCAGCCGATATTTTCCTTTGTGGCATTATTTTCTTAAACCGAAAAACAACAATTTTAAGACGATTTCTGTAACTCCCATGTCGACTGAGGAAACTATCGTAATACTGCGGCCGCTTCTGTGAATGACAAACCATTCAATTTTGAGGGATCCAATTTCAAACGTTGGCAATCTAAGATGAAGTTTTTCCTAACTCTGAAAAAGGTTGCCCACGTTCTGACTGAGGACATCCCAATTGTTCCTTCTGGATCAATCGAGATAACTAATGGTAAGTCTACTGCTGAATCTGACGGAACCTCCAAAAAGGACGTAGCTTCCAAAACGTCTGATGGAGACTCTGCTGCAAAAGAAAAAGCCGCAGCAGATGACTTACAGCTCCGAAAAGAAATTGCCCTATTGCAAGAAAATGATTACCTATGCAAACATCACATTCTGAACAGTCTTGCTGATGACCTATATGATTACTATAGTAATCACAAGACTGCTAAACAGGTTTGGGAAGCTCTCCAAAGGAAGTATGACACCGAAGAAGCTGGTGCAAAGAAATATGCTGTGAGCCGCTACTTGAATTACAAGATGGTGGATGAAAAGTCTGTGGAAGCTCAAAGCCACGAGCTTCAGAAAATTGCTCATGAAATCATTACTGAAGGTATGCCCCTCGATGAACAAATTCAAATTGCTGTAATAATTGACAAACTGCCCCCTGTCGCTACCGCGAAAATTAACAGAGTCGCCACTAACATATTTATCCTGAAAAGGAAGGGAATGCCAGCAAACCACAAAACAAAACAACGGTCTCACGACCAGAGAAAAAGGGTAAGGGAGTCGGTTACGCGAGGGGAAGGTGTTAGCACCCCTCGCGCCCATCGTACTCGATGGTATCCACGCATGTGTCTAAATCTATGGGTGTGTAACAAATCTACACTAATCTGGACTAAAATGAATGCAGAATGTAGGGAAAAGAAAGGATTATGCTCGCACGGGCCCTACCCCGCTGCCTACGTATCCGTTTTGCAGAATCAGAGCTACCGTAGGTCGGCTAACTAATTTCTGTTTGTTTTGTGTTTTTTAGGTGAACGAGTTACATTCACACTCCGCTGCTCGACCTTTGGAGACTTATGCTTGGGAATGGAGCGGAAATAACAAGCTCTTAAGAAAAGAAAATCAAAGAGTGTGGTTTGTGTTTTAAAGAATGCATGAGGAAGACCTAAGCTAAGGGGGGAAAGCTTGCTACCTAATGTTATCATACAAAGGGTCCAAGTCTAAGCTAAACTATCAACTTACGAGAAAAAGGGGAAGCACACAAGTATATCACACAAACGAGCATCCGCCCGTAAAGCAAACAAACCAACGGTACTGACCGAGTGGTAGAAAAGCGGTCCATGCCCTTAAGCCCATGCAATAGAGTCAAATGTCCATAATGCCCTCCAACTAAGTGGTAATTACCAATATGCCACTTAGTTGGATTCTAACTAATCCACTATAATAATACACATTTCTTCTTAGTATCTCTTAATTATGCTTAGATTAATGTGGGATATTACATTCTCCCCCCCTTAAATTGAATTCGTCCTCGAATTCCTTTCAATCATCGCGAAAAACCAACTCTTCACATCTATCCAACCAAGGGAAAGAATGTTACTCACATTTCTCTTCAGATAATCTCACTACTCTGTCTGAGGGTCATTCCATACGAAGAAACATAATCTGCCAAAACACCTGCGTCCCACTATGCATGGTTAGAACCTTGACTCTCAAGCAACACGTCTAATCTGATACTTCGTCTTGACACACCTGGGGAAAGGATCCTTCCAGGGTCCTTGACCTTCACTGCTCTGCACTAGATTTCCAAAACTTCAAAAACTTTAATAATCCACTCATGTCGGATATCCTTCGTTTCATTCTCTGGTGTGTTCACCCTCGTTCAACAAACATTACTGATTCAGTCAGCTCCTTGAATTACTTCCCACTTGAGAATTACCGCCACAACATCGCTTCTGCGATAACACTTCAAGTTATTCTCCACTCGAGTCCATACAATGTCATTAGGTGATCTCCAAATTCCTCGGTCTTAACCTCTGGTTCCCAAAGTCTTAGGATGATTGTTCCAAATTTATCTTTACTTATACAACTGTCACCGTAAACCGCGAAGGTGTAATCGTCTTGAAACTATCGCCTTGACATTCGACAACTTCGAACAAGATTCTACTGATAAGACGCGAAATTCAACAACTGACCTGTAACCATTGTACCAGTCTTCCTGTACAATCATAGTACACAAGGCATAACCACAAAGAACTTGCGCCAACTGAATGTCCTCTCTAGCCTTCAACATTTCGACGGTCTGATACTCAGTCCAACCCTTGTGACTTGCAAGCTAAACTGATGACCTACGAACGTCGGACTGCATGCCATCCACCAAAAAGTATTCCCAAGTTGGCCCATAGACAACACCTCTCGAGTTTATGGTGGATCCTCGAGTGACTGGAATGAACGAAACGCTGCTTCGACAATTTCCCTTTGGAAGATACTTTCATCCCAACATAAAATCCAACAAATAGTCCGTTCGTTCCTACCTCAGACTTATCTGATTCTTCCTCGACCCGTTGCGCTACTCTGATTCCACCAATCAACACACACCTTGAAATCCTTCGAGTCACGTTATATCCATAATTCACTTAGTTCCCATTAATACACAATAATTCCTTATCTACAGTCGTCCAATTACAACACGTGCCAGAACTCTATATACATCCATCATCGACTACTACTCTTTGAAGTTGCGTACTCTCCAGAATCAAGCTTCTACTTGCTCTGCCATTCCATATAGTTCATCTACCACAACTTAGGTACACGTTTCATCCTCAGGACATTGAAACCCAAACACTCACTAACTTAGAGGTTCGTCCTTGTCACTGATTTCCACAGTGTACATCTGCTATGTTATTCATTCCAACAAATCTTTGTTGCTCAACCGGTATATCGAATCCTTCACGACATACTGCAGTTCATGATAACTCTAGCAGTTTTACACAACTTCTACCCAACCATACACCTTCATTATCTTAGCATAGTATCACCTCTGATAACTCGTGCGACTTACTGAAATAACGATCCTCCCATAGCCACACTCCATTCACACAGTCATCTAACGTATGTTCCACCTCTGAATCAGACACTAAACTGACTTCCTCGGCGGCTGCATCCTTCATTGCAATGCTTCCAACGGTCTGAGTGTAGTCACAATGCAAAAATTGCACTTTGTACTTCGAACGTATCTTTCATAGACTCCTTAGCAGTCCTAAAACAAAATGTCTATGCTTTACCAAGATTAATACTTCTCCACTCAGAGTATATAGCAATACCTTACCGGACACATCACACATCGAGCCGATCCAAGATACAACTTGCATATTCCATCACACGGTCACCAATGATACATGATATCCACTCACTATGCTGACCCAGCCGATATCATGACCGCACATGAGTCTCACTCTAGACACTCATGCAAAATTGCCAACTTAGCACCTTCATGAAACGAGAACGTCCCCAAGGTACAATCTGATACCAACTCACGCGATCACGATCACTCAGGGTCCCCATAAGTATAGTATTGGATCTTGATCCATTTCACCATCGGCTGTCTAGTCATTCCTCTACTATCGAGCGCGACGTATGGGTCCTTATCCCACATACCTCATGAGAGTCTGGATCTGCATCTCACAAGTGCCAAATCAGAATTCTACCTTGAGCTTCAGATCACCTTTGTCCCACACATGTCGGAAAAAGATGGCTCACGCATCTTTGTGCACGATAGTGATACTGTGGCATTATACCCCGTCTGGTAGTACCAACATGGTGGTCTAACTCCGAGGCTATGTATCCAGGTAAACTACCTCAGTGGCGTATAATGACCCCCACGAGTATTCTATTGTCACAATCGACCAGTGTCTGAACAGGCTTCCAATAGGTTCATCGTTCCTCAAGTCCTTCGAATCACACTCCTCAGTATGCTAAAACCTGAGAGTGCTACACACCAAGGTTTACTTACTCGAAAAGCCAACACGGAAAGCACGAAGATTTGAAGTTCAACTTCGGATCACCATGCAGTGCGCGTACCCACTCGTCCCACGCATGCATGAGATTCTAACAATAATCCAGTCCAGATAGGAATACTATGGTTCCTAACAACCAACTCAACTGCGATCATCCTACTGACGTTCCAGATAGATCTTAGTTCTTACTCGCCTGAACACTCAACGCCAAGCGTAGTTCTATGGCTTCACTCGGGGTCAGTCGAACAACAACTAACAAGAACTTAGGTTACTGCATTTCACGCTTCTACATCATTTCATATTCCATCCGGCGTAGTTCTAGAACTTAAATATAAAATGATAGGAACAGAAATACATATCCTCTTCTATCGACCGGGTATTCAAGCCTCACCCAATCGTAAGCTACCACACTCGTACATTCCACCATTATCTACTAGGTATCTACTCTCGCTTAGGGTACTTCAAGTTGGATCAGGATCTAATACTTCATCCACCCAATTATTGTCCGTACCAGCGCAATCAGAAAGGTCTAACTCTTCTGTCCGCATTTCCAGAGGCCATTTTGTCCTATCAGCTCACCCGTCACACTTAACACCGGCAGCATCATCAGTACTGAATCCTACTAATTCACAGCTCAACACCTTCAGAGAATCTCACTTACAAGGCTCCTACTCAATCCTATTTGGATTTTCCCTTGCTATTACCAAGACTTAGAGAAAGTTTCACTCCGTCCAATCAAAATCCTAGGGGTTCTAGTTGTCTCGATCCATACTTTGACAGTTCGGGTATCACTACTTCACGTCAAACGCTCTCCTTAAGATTGACGACTCCAATATCCCTTCTACTTATGTCGTCTAATAAATCCAACTTCCATATAGAATTCTCCACCCAACCGATCCTTTCTACTTGGGTTTACGACACTTACAGGTTTACGAGTCCTCGTGGCGGCTCTACCGTGATCCTACTGTCTCACACTCAGTCGATGAGTTGATCAAGTTCAACAACTGAATGAGATATCAGTAAAATCAGGCTAGCAACGCACACTTGAGAGGAGGAAAAGGAATTGCTAGTGATGTCTCATGGCTCGGCCGAGAATCGACCTGCTCTAATACCAACTGTAACACCCCATACATAACTGACTAGTATATTATGCATGAAACGTTAAAATTGATATTGAGTACATACAAAAGCTATAGTTATAGAAAGATCCATATAAAATACAACATGAAATTCTACTAAGAAGCATAATACACGAGTCTTCAATGGATCTTGCAACAGCGGAATGTCAAAACCAACGAGGTCTTCGAGCCAACACCACTTCCAAGTCTTTAGTCCAAACCTGTTACTGACCAAAACGCTACTAACTGCACCTGAAAAAATATAAGTTGATTGGGGTGAGATTACTAAATCTCAGTGAGTCCTCCTATCCTATGGGTCCACTCGGTTCTACAGGGTACATGCACCACAAACCGAATCCACCATTGATCCGGGGTTTATCCTCACATCCGGTACAAGTACGGAGCAAACACATGAATCGTCCACCATAGGACTCATCGCATCACAATACACAAATAGTACAACAAACACGCATGCAGACCCATACCCATGTACGGGGAATCCAGAAGTGGTAACAACCAAACTACCAAGGCTGCACGCACACCCTCGGTGGGTTCACCCATGCCTATTTGTCCAAAGACTT